>NC_092205.1:26012843-26038928 GCF_043381705.1 Parasteatoda tepidariorum | reverse complement strand
AGCTAATTTGGAAAGAGTCTTAATCTTAAAATTTGCCATTGAACAAAATTACAGGTAACAGATCAGATAAAAATGTCATTTACATTACATTAAAATACTTATTAGATTAAAATACTTATTTTCATTTATTGAAATCTCACTTCTAAAAAAAATAATGTGAGAAAATTATGATGCATAAAATACATTTTAATTTAAATATCTTGAATCCATTTGTTTGTGCTACCTAGTCTGGAGAGCTTTGGCCCCAAGTCGGGCAAAGTCTAGCACCACCCTTGCCACTATCCAGTACTCCTTAGTTGTTGACCTTAAGCTTATAGAACATGTCGTAACTCTCTTATACATACATAGATGGCAGCATCAAAATTGTGCAACTAATCTAGTACTCCCTATTTCTCAAGCTAGATGACATCACTAGATCAACAAATTAAGCAGCATTCCTTGATTTCCTTAACAGAAACACAACTAAAGCTACAAAAAGCCAGTGAATTTAACTAGGATATAAAAAAAAGAGGCCTACTCCAGATTTCTCATTAAGAATAAGATAATTTTACCAGAGTGTAATTATTATTTAAACAATGTATTAATTTTTTTAATGCATATCTGCCAACATTTGAAAAATAAAACAGAGATTTTACTAACCGACCCAATTTTGGGTTTATGACTCCCAAGGTTAGCCTGACCATAAGGGGATTCTAACCCGTGATCAGTCTATCACTGAGAATATATATTTTATGTCAGCATTGGGGTCAGTGCAAGCTGGATGCAGAATTTGTATTGACCAGTTGTCGCTGCGATTCGTACCTGAGTTCACCTCATTAGAAGGCGAGCTCTCTATCCCCTGAGCCATCACGGCTCGACATTAACAGTTAACACTCGACATACTTCTGTACAGGCAATAGCACCATCTATTGAGGAATAAGATAAGTATTTTGCCAACAGTGGATATTTTATCACCCCAAATTTTTTTTTTCTAAGTTCTTCAACAAATACTGAGAAATTTGAGAATATACAGGTAAACAGGAGATAGTCGTAAACTACAAGAGTCTTCGTTAAAAAAATAAAAAAAAAGGAGACTTGGCAGGTATGTAAATGGAATATGAAAAAAAGGCAGTGTTTTTAAGAGATGATAGTTAATTTTTACAAAAAGGAAAATGTGGGTTCATCAAAGGAGAGGCAAGGTGGACCCTTCTTTTAAAAATGCCCCCTCTACTCACTGGATTTGCAGTTAACGCCTTATGATACCTCTCCGCTCCTGGAAACACAATGCATGCTTTCGCTGAGAGGGCTAAGGGGGGATATTTCGGTATCAAGATCTGCAGCACCAACTACAATCACCAAGGTGCCAAATAGAATTTAAACTTGCTTTTTTTTTTATTTTCTTTTAAAAAGACATGTAGATGTTTGCCTGGGAGTGGCTATGAGTTTACACCTTTTGAGTTGGTCCCCTTCAGTGACTTTTTTTTTTTTTTAATTTCTCACAGGAAGCTATGAAGACTTGGCAATTATTCTGTTACTGATCACTTTATATATTTTATTTCATCTCCTTCTGCAACAAATGGCGAATAACCAGTGTCCAGCACTTCTCATTAATCAATTAAAAATTTTAAAATTTTTATTTGATTCCATTAACTTGTACTTTAGATTTTCATTTGATTCTTAAGATTTTGATATACTTAAGCACTTAAATAGCATTTTAATACGTAAATCATTATTTTTTTATACTTTGCTTTTCAAAGAAAAGAGAGGTATTAAGCAAAATTGTAGAAGTTGTTTTTAATACATATAATAAAGTTTAACTTTAGTATTTTGTTTAATAAATTACATTAGCTCTATAAAATGTTAAAACTGAAGGTAGTTTGAATGAGATGTTGTAACTTATACACTTAAACTAAAACTTAGAGATGTTGTCATAATATAATTTGACACGATAACAAAATAATTTTAGACAAAATCTTAGCAACAATATCAAATTTTTCAAAATAAATTGAAATCGAGAAAAAAATTATAAATTTTACTTTCATAAATAAATTATAAAAACAAAAACATCAAATGTCAATCGTATCATTTCTAAGAAAGTACTATACACACCAAAGAAGATGATTATTATTATTATCGAAGAATAGAATAATAAAAATGTCTTACCTGAACTACTCAAGTACAAATCGTAACGAAATAAAACAATGGGCAAGATATTTACAAAGAATTAAACAGTTTCCACCACATTCTTTGCACAAAAAGCGGTTACGACACAGACCATAACAATGTCCAAACACTCCAATCAGCATAAAAGAAGGTGACAGTTGATCACAGACGAAATCGAGATAGAAAATTTCATTTCGGATTCCCGATATAAAATGAAAATTTTCTTTAGGCACTTATTTACCTATAAATTATTCAAATAAATTAACAAACATACCATGAGTGCAAAGAACTTTAATGACGTCAAATTGAAATTCAAGGGTAGGGAGCGCAGGGAGGAAAAGGAAACCACAAAAAAAAGAGAAAAAAATGGGGATGAGGTACATTGAAGACAAACAATTTGCAAATCATAAAAAGAATTTAAAAGCATTTTGGTAGTTTAACTTTATTTAGAAAAATAAACGGAAATTTATAATTATTTTGTTGATTTCCTAAATATGTTTTATAGTTTATTATTATTTTTAAAACTTTTGATTTCTTCTCGAGTTGAACTTGAAGCAAATCATTTTGACGAAAATGACGCAGAATCGAAATACATGGTTGGCTGATTTGTAATTTTTTTGTTAATTCTGCTTTAGTGACTATTTTAAGTACCATACATTCTGACCTATATGTTCTGTCTACGAATATGCTTCTGAAAAAATACGATCGCTTTTGCAGCAATGGAAACGTCTCCACACCGTGCTCACGATTCGCTTGCGCCAACCAACGTAGACATACAACATAACGTAAAAAAACGATGTCGTAACTTTGATCTCAGCACAATCGGCAATTATTCTCCCTCCCTTAATAATTGTGGCTTGATATTTTTATGACTTGAGAGTGTTCCAGGGAGAAATAATCCCCCTCAAAATCCCTCTCTTTACTTCTCGCTTTAGAACTTTTCACTGCTCTAATAAATTTAATATAACTCTTCTCTAATGTGCAGTGCTTTCCACTTATGGCAACATTTCGCATGCTCGCCATTAGCGTGTGGAAAGTGATAAAAGAAGGAAGTACGTTAGTTTCAATCTTGATATTCATATAGATTAGAAACTATTAAGTTAGGAAACTATATGGAACTGAAAACTTCATTGAACATAGTTCGAGGAAAAGCGTCATGAAAATTTAAAAAATTAGTTTTGACTATTAAATACGAAAAATTTTATGAAGGGGGAAATATCGTAGCAAAATAGGGGTAGCAACTGGGGTCAAGATATCTCCCCAGTTGACTTATCGAATGCTGCTATCACATATGCTAACAAGCCTATTTTAAGGCAGCGGGTTGTACTTTTTCTTGCTTTCCAGTGGCACCATCTATAGCCAAGAATTCGATAACTCCCACACACATACGTTTCAGCCCGTTTTACAGGAAGGGTACATTCAAAAACCACCCATCCGCAGATCGTAATTTTGATCAATCGTTTGATCGTAATTCACGATCAATCTCCGATCCAGTATCCCCAGAGGTATTGATGTGTTATGGGAACTTGGAGGACTTCGTCAAATGTAGAGTGCACCAGCCACCATTTTGCACACGGGGAATTTTCAACCGGCAGTGATCGAACTCACGAAATCTTGAACATGGTCCCAACGCCCTACCAATCAGGCTATACCACCCCCTTCTCTAATAGCAGATGGGTTTGTCGTTTCAGCAAACTAGTCATTGCAACCAAATGCACGTGTTTTATGCAGTGACTGTAAGAAAAGATAAAATGAATTGCAGTAGCAGTTTTGGACGTCATTTGTAACACTGAATGCTGATTTCAATAGTGTCTAGTACCCTATAGGGAGAGAAAGGGTTTTAATCAACATTTTAAGACTACAGGAAAATATGGTGAAAAGATGTTTATTTTCACTTTTCTGTATTGATATTAGAATTAAAAATATTTCCCATTTCTCCATATAAAATTGCATACTCAAACAACAGAAAAATGTTTTTTGTTTTAAAAAAAATACGTTCTTAAAGTGAAAGTCAGTAATTTTTAACTGCCAATAAAAATATAATTTTCTAATTTTAATAATAGAATTTTGACGTTAACTTGTTGTTGTTGATTTACGTCGCACTAGAGCTGCACAATGGGCTATTGGTGACGGTCTGGGAAACATCCCTGAGGATGATCCGAAGACATGCCATCACAATTTTGATCCTCTGCAGAGGGGATGGCACCCCCGCTTCGGTAGCTCAACGACCTGCACGCGAAGTCGAGCACTTTACGGTAGCACAGTTTCACGAGGACCAATACCGCACACCCTCGGTCACTACGCAGGCTGATGCTTGACTTCGGTGATCTGGAGAGAACCGTGTCTTAACGATCAGTCCACTGCGGGACGACGTTAACTTGGAAAACTGATGTCGTAGCAGATATGATATCCCATAATATACTATACTCATTACATTGAGCTTTTGCTCTAAATTTGTGAGTTAACTTTTTTGCTGTATAAAGGTTTCAACTCTTCGCCAAAGATTGGGGAATAGTGAGAAGTTTTTGTTTAACTTACCAAATTTCTGTAGTATTGCAATGATTTTTTAAGATGGTAGATTAAATTTCCATAACAAAAACCTTATTCAAAATTTTCTTAACAGTGCAAATTTTGGATGTGTCTAAAGGCTTGGTTTCTTTCAGATCAGATATCTTTGTCTACCAAGCGTTAAATCTTCACAAGGGCATAGCAGAAGGCAAGATGACTCAATTTCGATTTCTAAGAAACCATAGAGTCAGCAAATCATTAAGTCCAACTCAGAAATACCTCGTCGTCACAGAAACGTCGGCGTCAGCTGGAAATCAGCGTTAACCTCTGATTGGTCCATTTGTGAGCTTGACAGCATACGTCATCAGACGCTCATCTTGAATGAAAATTGCCGTCCAACTCAACTACAGTTAGATTACAGCGTGACGTTAACGATGGAAGCAATGGCGGATAACAACAACCAACAGCGCATTGAAATCAGCCAAGATTTTGATTTCGAGGAGAAATTAATCTCTGAAATAAAAAAGCGACCTAATTTGTATAATGTAAGATCTAAATCTTACAAAGATTTAGTGCTTAAGAACAATCTATGGTTAGAGATTGAAAAAGAGACAGGAATTGCAGGTTAGTACAAGTTTGCTATTATATACTTGCAAGCATATGTTATTTATCTTTATAACAGCAAATATGTATTTCTATTATAAGAAGATCCCTTTTTCTAAATATATATTACTTAGAAATTTATTTAATTATGCGTATGTAATTGTATCTACATGAGATTGGAACCGGTCTGATTATCCATTAAATAGTAAGACATTTAGGGTTTATTGGTAATTTACTTTAGTTTTTATATAAGAGATCTGAAGAACTTAAATTAATAGTAAAATTTTACTATGATAATTATAATCTAAATATTTGTATGAGCAAATCATAAAACATTTTAGGTATATTTATGTACCGTGATCTGTCGCGCCAACTACAATCGTCAAAGTGCCAAATAGATTTTAAAAGTGCAATTTTTATTTTTTTATTTTAGAAAAATATGTAGATGTTTGCCCGTGGTTTGCTAATTATACCTTTCGAGTTTGTCCTTTTCTGTGATATTTTTCTTAGTTTCTAGAGGGACATTACCTTGAAGCTACCAAAACTTGGCGATTATTCTGACACAGATCAGGAGATACAGAAATATCCACTTGTATTTATTTACTTCAGTTTTTATAAGAGGTCTAAAAAACTTAAGTTAATAGTAAGGATAAATAAAATTTTACTATGATAATTATAATTTAAATATTTATAAAATAAAATCCTAAAATATTTTGAACTATTTTATTGTAGTAAAAATTGTTTTATATTAATACTCAATACATATGCATGGAATGGAGATGCATCATTTTCGAATGCTAAAAAGCTGTCGAAAAAGAAGAAGCAAAATTAATTTCGGACATCTTTTTTCAACATTAAAAAAGTCCATATTCAATAATTGCATTAAGATTTAACTTTGCTGCTCTTATTTGCATTCTTAAAAATTAATTGCATGAGTTTAAAGCTTAGTTAAACTTTGTTACCCATCATATTTTCTTAACTTTTATACTTTTTTTACCTACTATATTTTTGTAATCTATTATATTTTATTGTCTTTAGTTGATACGTTAAAGAAAAGGTGGAAAACAATAAGAGATTATTACGTCAGAAATAAAAAGAAACTTCCTACTGGTTCTGCAGCAAAACGAAAATGCATTGATATGCAAAGAATGGACTCTTTAAGGTTTTTAGAAGGAACATACATATTGAAAAATGAGTAAGAATTTTTAATGAAAATGTTAGTTACACAAAATAACTTTTATGGGATAAATAATCTCAGTGATTAGTACTATATATTTTCGATTTTTTCTTTTTGCAAGTTAGTTTTTAACGAAGAAAAATATAGGTGACAATCAGAATAAACCTGAAAATTTAAAATTTCTGAAGTAGCCAATGATCGATACACTCTAAAAGCTTAGCAACCACTTTTTTCTAAAACCTAATAGATCTGTGACTGATATCGATACGCTCTTTTAATTTTAGAGCCACTACATGCAAACTTTTTCGGCTTATATTAAATTCAATTTAAAAGAAATCATATAAAAAATAATCAACTGCTATAAAATGGTACTTTTCCATCATACCGGCGCAAATCGCCAAGCAGAGTTTTTAGTTACAGCACACGGTGAACCCATGTGCCTTTACGGATACTTCTTTTAGAGCGACAAGATAAAAGGCTGCAACGCTATTCAATTTCATCTCCAATGTACAATTTCATTTTATGATTCTTATCACAAGTTGTTATTTCAGCCAAAACTTCTTTCTCTTGAAAGACTCTGACCTCAAAGTTTCGGACAAATCCCAAATTTTTAATCGCTTTTTGCGTTAATTTTTCATATTAAGACAAAGGCGTGACTGATAAAAAAAATTGGCGCGACTTGCTTTGAAAATGTGGAGACAAAAGTTACCAGCGACGATATTCAGTTTGGCATTGGTTGCATCATTATTGGCGCCTTTATCACCTGCGCCAGTATAACGGAAAAGTAACCAAAAAAATGTTAGTTGAACAAAATTTTGAGCTGGGTTAGTTGACATTTTAACGAAAATTGTGTAGATTAGCCTTGGAATGATAGTTTCAAAGAAATTACATTCACTTCCATCAAGCACCTGTTTTACAATTTTATGTTTTATTAAAATATTCCTTAATTTCAGAACGCTCTCTAATGTCCGGGCATCAACGTCATCAGAAAATCAGCATGATATAGGACTGATTGCCGAAGGCGATAATGAGAGTATCTGCTATGAAGATGATGATACTCCACAAGACACAGACACAGATCAGAGTTTGGAGCTTATAGAAGAGGGAAATTATGTTTCTTTTGAAGAAACGAGCAAACCCGGTAACTCCTTTTACAACCAATCTAGTACTAGGCAAAAGGTTAGCAAAAAAGAACGTTACTGGCAGGAACTGCAAGCTTCAAGGAAAGAAAGAACAGAAATTTTAAAGTCCTTGTTAAAAGAGAAAGAAGATGAAATAGATGTTTTTTTTAAGTCTATTGCCATGACTGTAAAGTCTTTTCCAGAAAGACTGCAAGTTGACGCAAAAAGAAAAATTGCTAATATGATATTCGATCTTGAAGAAGAAAACATTAATAATTGATACTTTGTTACAATTATTATGCATAATATATATGGATATAGATATATATATGGAGAAAGAGATGTATATTAATAAAACCTTCATAATTGATAAAAAAAAATATGAATACTGTATTTTATGTAAACCAAAACTTAAATCTTTTGCTGGCAGTTCTGTTTTCTAAAATTCAATGATATTAAAACAATCCTATCTAGTTGATACAATTTGATTTTTAACCGAATATTAAGCATAAAAGATTTTTTTTACAATGTGATTAATAAATTCCTCTTTTAGGGTGTGGTTAAGTTTTGTTTTCAGTTTGATTAGGGTGTAATAATGAAGGATTTTATTCAGAAATAATAATAAAACATAAAAGTTCCTTTCGTTATTTCATTAAAAAAAATCAATTCAATCAAAAATGGACTGAACGTTTTGTTAAACTTTTAAATTATAATTTCCCATTAAATGTATATAAAATCGCATAAAGGAAAAATCTTGTCTCAATTATACCCATTTAGTTTTCTACTGATATAAATACAGTTCATATGTAATATAGTTTTTTCTAAGAAGATTTGTAATATGTTATAATTCTTGTAAATTGAATTTAAATTTAATTACAAATATAATTATGTGTTGTTCATACTAATCAAGAAGATTGTATAAAAATAATTCAGAAATTTATAGTATAATAAGGTGAAAATTGAGTAAAATTAATTATGAATTATATAATACAATGGACACTTCTTTAAAAATAAGCAATTTGTAAATTAAGATTTATGAAGAAAAATATTGAAAATAGAGCAAATATCAGGTGGGTATATTTTTTAGCATAGAATAGTAGGAATTTATTGCAGACATTAAATTGATTATTTACAGTATTTATTATTATACAGAAGCGTTCAATTATTTTTTAAATGAAAATTGCAAGATTCCTATTAAGCCCTCTTGACTTTCCCTGCTTGCCATTTTAAGGAACCATCTTTACTACTGAAATATTTTGCAAAATTTTCTCTTATGAGTTTAGCTTTAAAAGAAGCATGATTGTTGTTACAAGCGGCAGGTTTCAATAAGTTCTTTTTGGGCAGCTGCAAACTTTTTTTCTTCCCCTGTTCCTTCGGCCAAGCTACATTTCTACGACGAAGCATATTGTGCAGGATGCAACAGGCTAAAATTAACTTATTTACCATAGTAATTTTGCATGCAATTGGCTTAAAAAAAACTCTAAAATATTGGCATAAAATACCAAAAGCATTTTCTGATGTTCTTCTTGCCCTGCAATGCCGATAATTATAAGCCGATTTCTCCTCATCGCGCAGGGCTTGAGATTCAGGGTAGGGCTTCATCATATTGCAGGTTAAAGCAAATGCCGCATCACCTACGAACACATGCGGACTTAGAATTTTGGTATGTGGGAGACATTTCGGTTCAGGAAGTTTAATTACTCCTAACTCTATATTCTTCTTTAAATTAGAGTTTTGAAAGATAGTACTATCGCCTTCTTTTCCGTATGAACCCACATCTACTGAAAGGAAACAATAACGAGCATCTACTAATGCCAGCAAAACAGTAGAAAAATAATCTTTGTAACAGAAATACGCACTGCCACTTTTTTTCGGGCACACAATTTTAATATGTTTTCCATCAATAGCACCACAACAATTGGGATAATTCCACAATCTAAAAAATTCTTTTTCAATGTTCTTAAACATTTCTTCTGTAGGTTGTGGCATATATAAGGGCATGGCGTTCTTTATTATACTGTCTAAAACTTCTTCAATAATATGGCTAATCCAGGTATGACAGATACGATAAGTGAAAGCTAAAGATCGAAAGGATTCTCCTGTTGCAAGGTACCTGAAATTGAATGATATATTTTAAGCATAATAAAAAATCATTAGTTTAAAGATCTATTTTTAGAGTGAAGAATTAAAAAAATTGTAGTGAGATATCGAATTTAAGTAATTTTCTACTTTTTTTTCCTAGAAAGCTAGAAAATACAAAAATAACAAAGCATGGCATCTCCCTCATGCAATGCAATATATCTCTCTCCATCCAGGCATTCTAAAAAAATTATGAGAGTTTTCAAATTTCAATTAGAGATCTGTGCCGGAGGCTAATACAAGTTATATTTGTTTCCTAGTCGTTAATAAAGTTTGCTCTATTACCTCAGTAATAAAAATTTTTACTTATTTTTAGCATAAAAAATCTACCAAGTACAAAATTAAAAAATATATAAATATTTTAAAAACAAGAATTTGAAAAAGGACAAATTGTACATGATTATATCATTTGAAATATGGCAGAGATTTCCGTATCGTGATCTGTAGCAGAATATCACCAAGTCTTGGCAACTTCCGGGTAGTGGCCCGCAAGAAACTAAGAATAAAAATCACAAAAAGCGCTCAACATGTGAGGTATAACTAGAAACCAAAACTGGGCAAACATCTACATGCTTTTGTTTTTAAATTTTCAAGTTTAAAATCTATTTGGCATCTTGGTGATTGCAATTGGCGGGACAGATAAAGATATGGAAATATCCCCAAAATATGTATTTTTACGATTTTTTGCGAAATTTAACTAAAAAAATATTTTGCTTCATAAATTATTAAAGCGTTATTAAAACAGAAAAATTCATAAATGTTATAAAATATTTTATAAGTATCGAGCTAATAGATATTATGCATATTTAATGCTATGAAACAATAACAAATAATAATAAATCAATTCTTACTCAAGTGTTAGGCATAGTTTCTCTTCCTTTGAAATCGGCTGTCTTCTTCGATTATAGGCACGACTTGTTATATCGCACTCAACAATGCCGTACAATTCTTTGAAAAGCTCTGGCGAAAGACGGAAGTACTGACGGAATTTTTCGTCATTGAAAAATAAATGTCTCCTAATCAGTATAGCATAAGTACCTTCAGTAGCTCTATTTGTGAAGATTTCATCAACTTTTTCATTTTTAAGGAAGACATTAAACATAGCTTCTTCCTCCTCTTCTTCCTCCTCTTCTTCATCATTCAGAAAAGCTATAATATGTTCTTTCTTGGACAAGGTCATTTTTTTTGGTCAACAATAACACAAAGTTATGGGATCGAGCTACAAAATCAAAAAAATATTTGTTTACGTTATTAACGCATGCGCAATGAGAGATAATGTCTGCTTTGGAACGACTGCTCACGCTGAGCTAACAAACCAGTATTTCTTGGCGTCATGGTAACGCCAACTTAACGCTGACGCCCAGATAAGGCGCTAGTTCTAAGAAACCAGGTCTTGAGCTAACAAACCAGTATTTCGTTGGCGTCAGAGTGACGTTGACGTCCCGCTGACGCCCAGATAAGGCGTTTGTCCTAAGAAACCAGACCTTAAGTGACCTTCCATTCAAGTGTCCTTGATTTAGTCTGAAATTTTCGAATAATAAATTGGTTGCACAAATGTACTCTTCTTGTCTTGAGGGTAATGAAGCAAAAATTAAAAATATTCAATTTTGGTATTTAAGTTACTTTCAATGCAAAATATAAGTAAAGAGTTCAAAATGATCAGCCTGTTGCTTAATACAGATGCATGCATAGTTGTAATTCTGGAAGTTTTCAATTTCAAATTAAAGTGCTTTTTAAATCCAAAACAAGTTTGACCATCATTAGATAAATTATAATAAATGCACCACACTCATACAATGTGTTTCAGCTCTGGGAAAAAATGAAAAATAATTCAATCAATAAAAGCTTTCTATGAAGATTCTAAATGGGTAAAATAAGTCTCTGGCAAAATTATTAGACGCACTAAGAGATTCTATGTAAAATCTTAATTATCAGGTGATACTATAGTTTTATTGTTTATACATCACCGAAACAGGTTTCACTAGTTCGTGTATCAATTGGTTGAATTAAACAATATATAATATAAATTCAACAATTGACTAAATTAAACGATATATTATATAAATAATTATTATATCAGGTATTATATTAGTACATTATAATAATTAGACCCACTGTAGAGTTTTAATACTTGCATGTTTTGCACGAGCTTATAGGCAATACTTTGTACTTAAACATACATGTAATGGGTTTGTATTCAGGAAATTTTTTACTACACTTCCTACTTGTATTTATTTTTAACGTATTGCATTACGATGTTAACCAATTGATACACGAACGTAAACAAATGCATACCGTTTACAGCCTCTTAAAAATAATAAAGCTGTATAGTATTACCGGATAATTAAGATTTTACATGGAATCTTATAGTGCGTCTATTAATTTGACCAGGGACAGCGTATATATTTAAATGTGTTGTATTTTGAAAGAAAGAAAAAAAAAAGAGCGATTTTTTTAATGACCCACTTAAATTTCTGTTCTTGCAATTCTGTAAAATTGTTTCTTACAAAGACTAATTGAAAGATATATCAGGGCATGTAGCCGAATCTTTCAACAAAAAATAAGCACCTTTTAAGCACTATATACATTAACAAAATGCAAAATAATTTTCAAAGACTTTACATGATCACGATAAAAGAAGTTTTTGACAAAGAACTATTTTCTTGATTATATTAGCCATTAGAAAATGATCAAGAGGTGTTTCGGTTCGATATCAGAGGGGGGGGGGATGAAGCTTGAAATTGAGTCTGCTTGCGAAATGCAGCAGAGTAAAAGAATCTTACTGAACCCAGCTCAGCAAACGCACATGTGGACTCGCGAAGAATTTCATCAAACATGTAAAATGATTGGCGCTTTCATATGGTATTCACCGACTGGTAGCCGAAATAGATTGTGGTTGAATGAATTCTGAAAGCGTTGAACAGAACAATGTAAAAAGCACACTTTTGCTTAATATGAGACAGAAATCGACATGGTACAGAAAAAAAATTCCATTTGGAAAAGGGAAAATTAAGCACTTTTTAAAAACACCCAATGGCAGGGTATCTGCTACATTTAAGATTTTCAAATTCATGACTAATTCCAAGAATTTTTCATGACTTACCAAGTAAGTTACTATTTTCTCCGACAAAAACAACAAATTTAAAAAAGCATTGTTTGAAATGATAGGTATAACAAAAACTGTTATACTATGCATCTTCATACTTATAGATTTTAAATTTAAAAAAAGAGTAATGAAAGAGTTGAAGCAATAAACTAGCTGAAAAAAAAAACAAAAGCAAATAATATTTTTTTTTCTGTAGAATTATATTCTACAGATACTTTTCTTGAAACTTGATACTTTTCTTTCCTTCTCAGAAAGGAAATAAATACTCCTGATTTTCCTGTTCTCATTTCGGAATAAATAAAAAAAAATTCTGAAATCACAGAAATTAGAAAGATAATTCACTTTAGTAATGTTTTTTCTTTCATTTCTTGAAAGAACACCATAATTTTTAAAGAACATGATAAAAATATTTTATATTTGAATCAAATATGACTGTGAGTGGGGATTTCGTTAGATACTCGAAACACCATGAAATTGGAGGGGGTAAAATTCATTTCAAAAATTAGACTTTTTGACGGCCTAAATCCACGATTTTTTTAAAAAAAAAAATAGTTAAAAGCATGACATTTCATGAAAATTTTTGTGCAATACTGAAAGCCGCGTCTAACTTATGCACCCAAATGTTCATGAAAAAGATAAGAGCGACTGAGGATAAGGAGACAAGATATAAAATACCTATTTATATAAAAGCGATAAGAGCCCATTCAGACATTTTTGTTCAGCCTGAGATTAAGACCATGAGTATGACTCATGATTTTCATGTTAAACTACGAGCCTGACTAGTGATATTAAAGTTGGGCCTAAAATTTTCAACAAGAGTCAAACTCGTGAAAATAGTGCAAGTGGGAAATAGAACAATACAAGATCTTTCATACTATTTACCAACTAAATTTAATTCAAAATGAACATTTAATTTAAAGAAATAAATGCTGGATCAGGGTTGCCACTCAAATCTGGAAAAAAAATTCCCTGTGTTTTCCCTGNTTAGCATACATTTATAAGAGTGGGGAAAAGTATATGCATTTTTTAATAGTTTTTTGAATATGGCTCTTTGAAGACGAAAAAGCAGACGAAAAGCATAGACTTACAAAATGACTGATAACTAAATAACTAATCAAAATTTTTGAAAAAGAAAAAAAATACTTCTTCATTATGTCAAAACACAATTATGGGCCGAGTTTCGTGCCCGGGCGAGGCTTCTGGGGCGATATATTGTGATTACAGACACACACACACAGCTGCGTTTATTATTATGTATAGATGTATAGACTATGCGCTTTACTAACATTTTATTTCATTTTATTTTATATTTTAAGTTTTACTTCTTATTATATTCTTTACTTTGATTTATGCTTTATTTTACTTTGCTTTCAACTTTACGCCACTTTTTACCTTACACTTTAAATAAAGTGTACTTTACTTTATACTTTGCACTATACTTAATATGTTACGACTTACTTTACACTTTACTTGACTTTACGTTTGACTTTGCACAATTTTCACTTTGTATGTTATATTTTACACTCTGCTTTATATTTTGCGCTTTACTTTATTCCTTACGTTTTACGTTATTCTTTGCAATATACTTTACGCTTTACAATACTCTGCATTTTACTTAAGACTTTGTTGTTTAGTTTTACTTTACTTTAAGTTCTTCGCATTACTTTATCTCATACACGCATTACTTCCGATATGCTTTATTTTACTTTTTTCTTCATTTGCCCTTTAATTCGCCTTAATTTATTATTTACTTTATAAGCTTTTTGATTTATCGTTCATGCTTTACTTTATACTTTACGCTTTATTTTACTTTACTTCTCAAAAGTAATGTTCCAGTAACTAATAAAATAACTGATAACGCACAACAATATGCACACAAGAAATAGTGGACAGATGATTTAAAGGTGAAAATTATGTTGCAAATGAGAGAGTGATGACGTTGGAATTCTGGATACCCTGTATACTTCAACTCACCGAAGTTCTTCGCCAACGCCGGCATCAAGTTCGAATCATTGAATCAGCAATCCAGTACATAAAAGAGATCTGTGGTGCAAACCTACGTGAACAAAAAGGGTTAAAAACGCTACTGTTGCGAGTGAAAGGAAATCATCAAATGAACGGGGATGTACAACGATTTTATTATGCGAATTGGAATATTACAAAGTAATGTTTCTAAAGCTGAACGATTTTGTGGAAGATATATCCCAAGATCAATTTCGTTCAATTACTGAAGAGAAGTATACAGCATTGTTCTAATTATATTTTTAATAATACGCATATAAACGACAAATTTTTATCAATTGAAAAAGAAAACGGTTTCTTTTTTGGACGAAATGTGCATTACATTGACGAAAATGAAACATTATTTTCTACAAGCAGTAGTGATTTGATCAAAAATTATTTAACATGTTATATTTGTTCGCGTCGTTAAAATTATTATGTTACTAAACATATTGTTAAACTGCGTTACATGTTATTAAACAAGAGTTTTTTAAAGGTGATATTTTCTTAATGTAAACGCATATATATTGTAAATGAAGAATGGCAACAGCGGTTATTGTGATAGAAAAGTTGTAGAACGTCAATATGACGTATACGTGAATGTAGAAAGTTGCGAGTGCACTTATATTATCAATAAATATTTGTTTTTGTTTTCTATAAGGAATTTATTACTGTTAAACTAACTACATAAGAAGCCCACATTACCCACAAAAACATCAATAAAAGTATTATTTAAATATTTTATTGAAAAATTCGTCACCCACAATCGTATTTTAAATATAATATTTACGGTATTTTATATTCTCTATTTTTTTCTCTACTAAATCCGCAGTTTTCGAAAGGTAGTTAAATATTATAGAGTGACGTGCTTTTCGATTTTAGAAAAAAAAAATTTTTTTTGTGAAATTAACGTAAAAATGTTTTTTTTAAAACTTCATTCAAATTGGATTTCATCAGTTTAAATTATGTTGAAATTAAATTTAAAAAAGAATTAAAACAAAATCTGAAACCTGACAAATATAGACTTGTACTCTACAATACGAATCTAAGTGTATCTAAATTATCTAAAAATAAACAAACATTTTTTCTCTAAATTTAATGAAACAACTTCTTTATTTTCTATTTTGTTTTGCAAAAATGAATTATTTTTACAAGTAAATTACTGGCAGTCTTTCCCTAACTACAGAATTTTATTATACAAAAATGAATTATTTTTCATGCATCATGAATTATTTTTAAACATCATTAATGATGTTTTTTTTCGCAATAGCGTCTTGCAATATAATAACTATTTTTCAGGATTAAAATTTTTTATACCTTGTAAGCCTACATTTAAATTAAATATTAATTACCGCATCATTTAAATAGAAAATGAAAATAAACAGCTAATTTTTCGTCTCATTTTTCGAAAAATGAAATAAATTATCACTAAGTTAAAAAAAAAAATGAAACCTTATATTTAAGCAGAAACATTTTAATTAACGTGCATTAAGACTCCCTTACATGATTTTCTTCTTTTTGTTTTGATTATCCTTTTGTTTTGATTATTTGTTTGATTTCTTTTTGTTTTCATTATCAACACTGATAAATGTCAACATTTATCAGTGTTGAAATTTATTAGGAGGTGGGTGTAAAAAATACTCTTTTTCAATACCTTTTGCAGCAAATTATGATAGTGCAGACGATAATGATCATGGCAAAAATTGCAGATTCAATGTAAGTGGCAATTCTCCATCCACTAATTACATCCACTGTAAAGAAAAAGAAAAATCTATCAAAAGCGGTTCTTGTTTTTAGGCAAAATTATCATTTTAAATTGAAGATTTTTTTCATTGGCACTTTTATTGAAATAAATATTTATTAAAAATTGAATGTCGGGTTTGGAATTTAAATTTTAAAAAATGATTGTTTTTTTATTTTATCGCGGTGGGCGTTCTTTCCCCTAAACCACCATGGCGCACTAGTGTTAATTATTTTATATTTTATTTTATATCCATCGTTGAACAGCCGACCCAATTTTAAGGTTTAGGACTACTAATGTTCAACTCTGTAGCCTTGTAATTTTGAACCCAATCCAGAAGACAAGGGAACTCCTGGACCGAATGATAGGAGAAATTTGCATCGACTTTAGATGGAACTAACCCATATTTGAGTTACATGGAGAGGAAAACCATGAAAACCATCCGTGACGGCTAGGGGACTTTAACCCATGATCCACCACCACTGGGGACTTTTTACGTCAGCACTGTGGTTGGTGTAAGCCGGATGCGGAATTCGTATCCACCAGTCATTGCTGAGATAGGAGAAATTTGCATCAACTTTTGATGGAACTAACCCTTATTTGAGTTACATGGAGAGGAAAACCATGAAAATCACCCGTGACGGCTAGGGGACTTTAACCCATGATCCCCCACCACTGGGGACTTTTTACGTCAGCACTGTGGCCGGATGCGGAATTCGTATCCACCAACCATTGCTGAGATTCGAACCCGGTTCACCTAATTGGAAGGCGAATGCTCTGTCCCCTGACCCATCACTGCTCATTTGTGCTAATTATTAAATTTCACCATTTATATTCAACTTTCAAGGTATATTATTTTTTAATGATTTTAAATTGTTAGAGGGGACGTAAATCGTCTTGATATTGGCCACGTAATGGCTATTTAATATCTGTAATGTTTTTAATTAATTGGAAGTATTGCACAGCGAATGGCAATAGCGACATACATTTGAAAAACAAACTTAATATGTTGAAGATATTTTAACACACTGATACAATGTTTCAACATAAGACTATATAAAGCTATACAATTGTTTAAAAATAATGTTGAATTACGAATACATTCCAATTAGCACTATAAACATTCAAACCAAATTGTTCTTATACTCTGTTGCAAGAACCCCATTGCAGTATAGGATTTAAGTAATCATCCGCGGTTGCATATAGTACCGTTTTTATTTCATTATCAAATTATGCAAATATGCTTTCGAAACAGTAAAAAACCTTTTAAAATCTAAACATATGAGACAGAAATTTAATCCGTGCTATCTTTTACGATATATATCATAGAATTATTTAAAAAAGGCTATAGTTCCGTAGTCTTACTGGAATCATAGACTTGGCGACATACTTTGGGTAAATAAGATGAACATTCGTTCTTGAAAAAGAAACAACTACATAACGTTGCAAGATCATTGGGTTTGATTGGATCACTAAAGATGACCCGTCTGATGCTGATATATTCTTAACAAATCAACTCCGAGATAAAGAATTTGTACTTCTGTTTCAATGTAGAAGCAAATATTCGTCAAGAAATACATTTAGTATTCTTTCATTAGTTTCTTTAAATTCGAACACATATTTTGTTACGAATGTTATACGTTCGAACACATGTTAATTGATTATTCTTGTTAATAATTGTTATTATTATTAATTGAAAACATTAAAAAAGGAGGTTGTGCAACGTCCATCCAAGATCTGGCGAAATTGAGGTGGGAGTTTGGCATCCATTAGGCGTAAACTTAGATGCAAACAGGCTCTCTGTATAAAGTTGAGATAATTTTTTTTCTTAACTTACTACAGAGTATAGAGGCAACACCTCCAAGAAAAGAGTAGGCCTCTGCACGGGTTACCATAAATATCCCTTAGTAGTCCAAACGTAATGACATATTTCGTATTTTCAACCACTGCGCAGCTTAGTACCCTGAACGTAATAACATCTTATTTTTCATCTACTGCGCAGTTAACTTTGTCACATCTGTAAGAAACAACTTTTAAAAGAAAAACAAATCAATACTTTATTAAAATTTACACACACCGTTATTCTAAAAACTCAAAATCTATATCGTACACAAGAACTGCTGTTGCCAAAACATGGAATACTAAATACTGCTGTTGCCAAAACAAGGAATACTAAATATGTAATAAGAATATAATTAATGTTCACGTTCACACTTTTACACATCGGACTACTAAATTAATCCGTGCTGAGGCCTTTCTACTTCTAGGAGGTGTTGATAGAGGTGCCAGTAAATTCTTACATCCAAGTTGACTGAATCAAAAAAGACATAATAGTTATAAAATATAACACAGTGTACAAATCACCATCTTTGAAAATTATTATTAATAAATAAAGTAAAAATATTATGAAGAGGATTCTAAAATAGATAGAAGGTAAAATAGTAATTAACTTACATTCGCATTTATTAGATGCATATATGTACCCCCCTCTACAAACGCACACCTTCGAGAATCCATTGAAATGGCAACCTTCTGCATCATATCCACAATCACATCCTGTCAGAAATAAATAACAGGATTGATAATATTTAATGAGGGATAGTAAAAAATAGAAATTTTGAATAACAATTCACGGTTTGCTATTCTCTGATTGACTACGAAATGCAATTAAATTTTATTGCAATAAATAAACTGCGAAATACAATACGAAAATGCGTTCATTTTTAATAAAGCCTCCGAAAAATTCAGATTATACTTCATAAAATTCACTTAATACGAAATCTTGATTGGGATTGCTGTATACAATCAAGACTCCTCGAATATGATGTTGACAAAACTAAACTCAGTGGCGCGACAGTCCATAGAGGGCCAAGGCCTACTGTCATCTCAGTTTTCTTACTCCTTCTCAGTTTTCTTGAACTTGAGCTCTGGAGTGCAGGAGCCGGTTAAGTGGTCAGCCGAACGCGAAACCCCCAGTGTTTAGTTCCCAAGCATGCTTGGTACTCATTTATCGACCCACTGAAAGGATGATAGGCTGAGTCAACCTTTGCCCGGCCCGAGGACCGAGCCCAGGATCTGTGGCACAGGAGCGCGAGGCGCTACCACTCAGGCACCGGGCGTCAATATGATGTTGAACAACCCAAAAAATTGCGTGAAGGGCCACTTTATTCAGAGTTAACATCAAATTGAGTGTTCATAAAATATTTAAAGGGTGTAATTTAAATATGCGGGGAAGGTTTTCGACACTGTCTACTGTCATCTATCAAAAGGTACCTCAAGATAAAATCTAACTGAACTGCATAGAAATCGATGAATGGATACCACCAGTTAATTCACTGCTGTTTTTGCCAAAGGCCGGGAGAGCAGTATTAAGATACTGGTCTTTGAGTGCTATTAATGTGAGAGCTGTAATAGAATCATGGTTGTAGGCGTGATTGCTCCTGTGCTGCAATTATCAGTCGAGTGTGTACAGGTCCCCCTTGTGTGTGAACGAGACCGAGTAACAACAGCGGGAGGGGAACAATGTCGAAGTCACAAATAGCAAGTCAACTGTTCACTGTGGACCGTCCATAGGTGTGTTCAAATTGAAGCGGGAGTTTCAGTCGAGGTAGGCGTGCTCAAATCATGTCTAATTTATAAAAAAATGAGGGTGTAGACGGACTATCGACGATGTTAACCGTCATTTATTAAAAAGCTCGTCAAGTTAGCTTGTCATATATACTAGTAAATTGGAATTTAATAGTTGTAGGGGTAACTCACTGCAAATCTAAATTCTAAAAATTGATTAATCTCACACTAACATCTCACGAGAACTTCCCAAAACACCGATGTTGGTGCGCTTTGACTATAAGAAATTCCAGAAACGCGTGTAGCGTATCTACCACTACAAAATTACAATTCCAATTCACTAGTATATAAGACATGTTAACTCGATTCTATGATGAGGTACCTTTTCATAGATGAAGGTTGACATTGTGTAAACATCTAGCTCCACATTGGTGACCTACGGACGTGATATAATCACGAATACTTCGATGGATGGTCCGCATTGAACAATTGACTTGCTATTTGTGACTGCATCATCGTCCTCCTCGCATTGTTGCTTCTCAGTCTCATTTACACATAAAAGGTTTCTGCACACACTCGACTGCTAATAGCAACACAGGAGAGATCACACACACGCAACATGATCTTAATACAGCTTTTATGGCTAAAGCTCAAAACCCGGTAACCTTAATCCAGCTCTCCCCGCTTCTCTCACCAAAAAAAANAAAAAAAAAAAAAAAAAAAAAAAAAAAAAAAAAAAAAAAAAAAAAAAAAAAAAAAAAAAAAACAATCAACTAATGGCATCCGTTTATCGAATTCTATCACAGATATAATTCCGGTGGGGGAGTACTGTAGCGTATCTACCACTACGAAATTACAATTTACTAGTATATAAGACATGTTAACTCGATTCTATGATGGGGTACCTTTTCATAGATGAAGGTTGGCATTGTCTAAACATCGCGCTCCAAATAGAATATTTCATGTAGTTATTTTACATTCTGGAATGAGCTGGCGTGGCAAGAATTTTTCGATTTTCAACGCTGTTATTCGTCTACAGAAAATAAAATGCTCCGCTACATCTGAATGTCTGTTTTTAGTTGCGTAATACAGATGATTTTAAAATGTCTGAGGTTTTAAAATAAAATTATGCGTATCAACCGATTTCTTATTATCCGAATCTCTCGTATTAACCGAAATCTCGGGTAATAACCGATTTTATTATGTATAATTTCTACCCGATTCCGTTCTGTTAGTTTTAGCTCGAATTTGTATTAAGATTCTCTCTTGGATGCGCGTGTGTTATTTTAAGAATTAGTTTATATATTAATTTTTTGAATTGATGATTTTTGCTTCATATTGGGCTGTAAAAATAACTTTTATAACTGACTTATATATATATATCTTATTGTAATTGCAAATTTTAGTTTTATTGAAAAACAAAAATATGCAGTGTAAAAGAATATTGTAGTGAAACACTAGATGCAAGAGTTATGTACTGTTTCTAACTACATTACTTTGGTGTAAAGTAGTTGCTACCTTATTTGGTGTTAACACACTGAAATATTTTTACTGTATATCTTTGGTTCTTGCTAAATTGGAACTTCTAGTCCAAGAGTTATCTATGATGGTGTTCCGCTGCACTACTTAGGTGTAAAGTAGTTGCCTGAATTTTTGAAGTTGAGATACGTTAAAATTTTTTGCAGTGTTGCAATTTTGTATTATTTTTAAAAAAAAATAATATTGATGTTTCATTAAAATATTTAGGCTAAAAAAAAATTTTAAAAGCCAGATGCGTCGATATAAAGTGATTATACATATAGAATCTCACCAAAACTTTTCTTTGAACAATCAAATAAAAAAAACCATAAGGCGGGATTTTTTTCATCTTAAATTAATTACGATACACATAAGATCAGGTAACCATAATAGAGTCATACTTACTTTCACATTGATCGTAAGGATTTTGAGCATACTTTGAGTAACACAAACACTTCTTTTTATTATTTTCGAATTCACAGGAGATAGCTAGGATTCCACAATAACAGTCTGTTAAAAAAAAAAAAGAAAAAAAATTATTATTTTTTTTACCATTCTTTAAACATATTTGCTTCGACACATTACGACGAGCTCAAAATTTTCACACTGATGTACAGGATGGCCTGAACCATACCACTTATCACGTTTAAATTTTCATCAGCCAAAATTCACTGGTAATTTGAAATATTTAAAATATCTAAGTACTTAATATACATTTGAAATATTTGAACAAGGAAAAATAGTTATTCAGCTACTTGTTTTACTTTTTGGCGATAATAATTGTGTAGAAAGTACTGAAAAGCAATTATTTTCGCAAGATTTGCAAATGATACGATTTAGGAAACCGGTTGCCTAGTTCGTACAATCTTCTCCCTAAATCATACTAGTCAAAAAAATAAATAAATAATGAGTTATTGTGATAAAGTGAATACGTAGACCATATGTAACCCAAAACAATTACATTTTAGAGCTTACATTGGATTGTTCGGAAAGTAATTTTATCCATTCGGAAAATGGGTGTTGCCCGCATCCATTAATGCTTTTATTGTTTTTTCCTCAGCTTAAATTGACGTGGACCATCTTCGTTTATCCTAATTGAAATTTTACAGGACTGTAAAATTTGCAAATCAGATTTGATAGTGTGTACTGGCAGTGCTGGTCAAATCTGTCGTGGCTTAAAGTCCTCATGTTGGTTGCAGTGTGGAAGTTTGGAGAGAAAGGTACCAGCTCAGGTATTGTCCACGCTATCTGATCAGGGTCAAAATTACGTGGAAACCTTACCATAGCCTTTAAAAGATCGAGCCCTGAAAATGGGGCTTGGTCATGCTTGGGTGATGATGCTCCCTGTAGTATGGTATTTACCCCATCAATTTAAAATTCTCGAACTATTAATCGAATATTATTCTTTTTATTCCATTATTTTCTGTGTTTATTTTTCTATTTAGTATGGTAATTTCAACTTAAAAAAAAAGTTTTATAAGTTTCACTCTGAAGAACAAAGCAAATAGTTGAGTTGAACACCCAAACTCACACTTTTGATTTTTAATATCAAGAGATTTTGTGAACGGAAGTTAAAATTTAGAAGCAGAAAAAATTAACATAAAACAGTGTTCTTATTATAAAAGTTTCACTAATGATTTACTTGCTTTTATCGTCGCTTCCCTAATTTTTTTAGGTCCTAATCAAATTAAAGGTCTATAAAGATCTAAAGAATGTTAAAGCATTTGTTAAATTGCGCATATGTAGAATAAATATTGAATAATAAATAAAATAATTCTTACGTTCACACCTGCCATTGTTTTGAGCATAATCAACACTACAGTCACAAACTTTTTCTCCATAAACATTATAGCGACATCCATTTGAACCGAATCCACAGTCACATTCTAAAACAAAATAAATTCATGTAAATTATTTTAATTTGTCAAATTATTGAAATTCATAAAAAAATGCAGTTTCATTGTCCTTAGCAAATGATCTTTATTTAAGTGTACCATATTAGAAATTGAATTATAATAACGCAGTGATTAAGGTACTAAGCAGTTATAATGAAGAGACAGAGTTCTTTCTCTGGGGGAGACCAAATAGCAGTCTATCTAGGAAGTAAATGAGGTTGGTGTGCAATGCAGCTAATACAGATAACGTTGCCACCACCATGCCGTTGGTCTCGAAAATGTGAAGCTTTTACCTCAAAGATCTTCTTTGTTGACAAATGCAGTGTTCATACTCGTGTGTGACTCGGAGCGTTGTGTCAATAATTGCGAGCAATCGTAGCGAGTTTCTGTTTATGATAATTTTTTACTTTACAACTGTTGCGGTTCAGGGGATAGAGTATTCGCCTCAAAATGAGATGACACAGGTTCAAATCCCAGCGTTGGCTGGTTGATACCAATTCCGCTCCGAGCTCGTACCTACCACAGTGCTGACGCAAAATATCTTCAATAGTTGACGGATTATGGGTTAGAATCCTCTTGCCGTTGGGCTAATTATGAGAGTTTCTCGTGGTTTTCATCTCCATGTAACGAAAATGTGTATTGGTTCCATCAGAAAGTTCTACACGAGGTCTAGTTTATCCCAATGCTTGATTCAGGAGTTCCCTTGTCTTCTGGGTTGGTACCAAAATTCCAAGGCTACGGAGTTGAACATTGCTAGTCGTAAACTCTAAATTATGACCACTGTTCATCGTAGGTTATAAAAGAAAAGAATTTCTTTTTACTCGAAATCACCTCTCTATTAATTTCACATCGTTTAATATTTTAATAGGTGTTCTTTTTTCAGCCTCTGTATAGTTTTGATTATAACTAACATTTGTAAAAAGTGATTAACATATACGAAGAGGCCATCAACCTCGATAGGCTTCCATCAGATTCGCTGCGCGGAAAGAATCAGAATGCCTATCTAACCACTGTTTAGTAAAAGGGTTAGGAGGTGCGCAATGGGATGCGTGATGAGGTGCGCAATGATGTGCGTGCGCATAAAGTGGGAAATATGCTTCCTGCTATATTGAAAATATAATACAGCTGAAAACAAACATTTTGTAATTGAGAACTTTTGGTTTTTAGGTGTAAAACAACGGGAAAACACCGATACACTCAGGCCATTTCGTACTCGATTGTAAACAATTTACTGACGAATCCCTAAGTATCCCGTAATCGGTGTTTTCGAAATTGAAAATATTTTAAGAATGGTGCGAATGCACCTGAGCTTGGTGTAAGAATTCTCATTAATTGGTATTTAGATTTAACTACACCCTATAAAGTGTATTTGAGAGGTCGATTTCACGTAACTGGAAATAATGTTTTTCTTCACTTTATTTTTTGGGTTGTTTAATACACAATTCGCATAGGCACTGCACCACAGTTTTTTCAAAGCTGATTTTTCGTTTCTTAATTACTTCAATTTGTATCTAAAATTCTCTAATGTTCGTATTATTTTGACTTTGTTCTCAACAAGGATTCTGAAAATATATATCAAAGGCGGTTATTATAGAATACCTCGTGGGAATCACAAGAAATTTACGTACTTACCCGGTTCATAAAAGCTATCATTTTTCAATCCAAGTAACAGTGCATTTTTGGAATCGTTTTTAGGTGCATACGATCCGTCTTCATTCTGTTCATCTAAAATATCAGTAACATTTTTAGCTTGAACATAAACTTGGTTAAAAAAGATTAACAGTCAAAAAGAGTGTGACAAATATGTAGCACACTACCATCTTCCAGATTTTCATTTTAAAAGCATAAATACAAATTGAATTCATTACTAAATTCATGCAAACAATCTATCTATCTATATTATATAAAACGCTTATACGTACGTATGTATCAATAAAACCGATGATATTTCTATTCTCGCGTTGACAACAGTTTACATTTTTAATTGTAGGCGTTTTGTACAAATATCTAAGCTTTTTTTTGTATTTATCCACATAATTAAGAAGTTGTGAACTCATTACATAAACACAATAGTATTTGTCTTCGATTCTCAACGAATTCTAACCGAATATGGGTGTGCCACATCTCCGATTTTCGCCGAGAAAAAAACGGTTGGTTGGTTTTGAGTTCTGAAATAGTTCCTTTTCATTGGCAGAAATGAGAAGTGTTATGCTATTGCTGCAATATTTTGAGTTGAGCTCTTTTTACTATTCCACGCTTTGTTAGATTATTAGATGTCGTTTTACTATTTCATGTTTTAAGTTAAATTTTATTAGAATTTTATTATGAATCTTAATAATCTGCGTACGATATGTAACAATCTACGAAGAAGAGAAAGCCGCTCTACTGAAACTCCAGAAGAGAATACAATTAGAAATACTACAGAACGAGTTTTGTGGTTGAATACTGACATTTAGAAATGTGTACATAAAAAAATAATATTTGGAGGTTAAGAGTTGCCTCAGAAAAATTTGAATTGTTGACATTTTATTTAACAACGGAAACAATTGAATTGTATTGTTGACATC
>NC_092205.1:25974843-26012343 GCF_043381705.1 Parasteatoda tepidariorum | reverse complement strand
AGTAAAAGTACTGCCATATATGATTATTACATATGTCGTTGATAGAGCTTCACATCTTAAATTGTCACATCATCACTATCAACTGAAACATTTTTACTTTGTCTTCTTTGATTTGTTGCTAGAAGCGGAAAATCTTCAACTGTATATAGTGGTAAATGGGACTAATTTTACAGGAAGTGCTTTTTCTTATATTGATTTTAAGAAGATTTTTGTTAAGACAAGTTATGAACCTGGAAATGGTATGCCTCTTAGAGCTCCCTAGAGGATGAGCTTTTGGGAAATTAAGAATCTATTACATACAGTACGTAACAGATTTAATATCGCTTGAATCTAAAATTGCTTTATTTCAGACTTTGGAAGCGAAAAGCGTTGATGGTTTATGGCAGTGGGTTTTAAGATTACCATAATTGGCTTAAAAGCTCGTGTAAGTGCTGCCATTTAACCGTGAGGGTCTTGCGAACACTTACTAATGATTACCGTTACTAATGATTACTATAAAGTCCCACATTTTCCACTGCATGAATCGGGATATCATTTAAGCTATTGTAAAATGTTTGTAAAGGATCTGTTTTTCTGGTACACTTTCATATAAGAAGCATATTTGTTACAAATGTAAACGTATATATTAATAGCAAACTTACGTAAACGTACATTTATGTTTCAAAACCTGCTATTTTGGGAAGGGTTTAGACATAGTTTTGTGTCATATTACCTAAAGCATTTGATTAGTAACAGTTGTTGCTACCTCGTCATATATAAACGATGCAAGGAGTTATGATATGTGAGGGCACAATAAAATGCTCCGACCTTTCTTATTCACAAAAAGGAAAAAAAAACAAAGTAAAAATTATAAAAAGAAAAAGAAAGAAAAAAAATTATAAAAAAAATGAAAGGAATAAAACTCTCTTTTTGTTGTTGTTTACTGTTTATTTCATTTATTTGTGACACATCTGTTATTCGTTGAGGCAGATCAGATAGCCATGGGACATACGCGAGACAAACTTTGCTTCTATTCATACTCACTAAAAAGAAAAAAAATTAATTATTATTTCATAAGTAAAATCTACCTTTCATTATGACATTCATTGATCTACAGTGCCCCAAAAAAAGGAAATATTCTGGATTACTTATGATCTATTGATTAGAATGACCTGTGATAGGGATTAATCTTAATGATTCGAGCGACTAACGCTAAATACGCTCTAAATCTGTGTAGACAATGCTTTAAGCTAAGAAAGGCGCAAAAGTGTATTTTTCTGAATAAGCAAAATGATGGATTCGGATGTATTTTTGATGGATTCAGATTTTTGACACTCAAAAATATTTGTTGCGAGGATCTGTCGCAAACTGAAAGTCGTGAAATAGAAAAGTCGTATTTTAAAATTTTTATTTTACAAAGATTGTTTAATTTATTCCTTTCAAATTTTACATTTTGTCATTTAAAATAATTTAAAATAATATTAAATGGGGTGAAAGTTTGTATACCGTGAATTCAGTTCATTATTAAAATAAATTTAAAAAAACTTGATTGTAGAGATTTTTTTTTCAACGAGATATTCTTGGCTGAACATGTTTAATCTGAATCCGCTGAACTATTTGTTCAGGAAAGGTTTCTGATTTCGTAAATAAAAATATTGTCTGTCTTAACTAATTAAATTATTCAAGGTAATGTTATCGAACGATTAAGATTGTAATCTATAACGGGTAAATCCGATTATTAGAACAAAATTTAGTCAGCTCGTCCTCGTTTTTTAACACATACGCGAAATATCAAATAAGTTTCGATTGTAATATTGTTATGGCTTAAGATTTTTTTCTCGCTGAAAATGTGTCTACTTGTCTTATAAGAATTTTCTGTAAACGTGTATCATACGACTTTTCCGTACGTAAGAATTGAAGTAACTGACAGTGTTAGTGAAGTGAGCATGTACCAATAAAAACTAGCACACTGATCTCTATATGCATACTGGATATACCAAAACAATAGAATTTGCTAACTCCCCCAGTTTAGGCTTATGAGTTGTCATTAATGTCAATGGGCGTGATTGGACCCTTAAAATATATTTTAAAATTGTTGAATCTTCTTAATTAAAACAAACAAGTTTATAGGAAATTCTTTTCTCGAAATTGATGAATATTGACACTGTCAAAGAAATTATGGTTATTTTTTACTTATTATTTATAAATTTTGTCTACTTTTTTTATTGTTCTCTCCAAGAATCATGAGGTTAGCATATGAACAAAACGCCTTACATTTCTCCCTCTACTAGGATGGGGTGGAAAAAAAATAAAGAAAACGTGAAGCTTTTTCGGTTTGGATTAAACAAATGTGTATTTAGTTTCTTTTTGGGGGGGGGGATTGAAAAATTTTTCTTCTTGAATTTAAACAACTATTTAGTTACACTACTTTACATTTTTCTTTATTTTATACTTTGCGATGAACTTTACTTTATACTTTACGTTTTACTTTACTTTCCATTTTACTTGCCCTGTCTTTACTATTTACTTTATATAACTTTTTTTTTTAATTTTATATTTCCCACTTTACTTTGTGTTATATTTTACACTTTATTTTATACTGTACGCCTTACTTGCATTATATTTTACGCTTCATTTTACTTTATATTTTACGTTTTACTTCTTATTTTACTCTTTACTTTGATTTATGCTTTATTTTACTTTATTTTCAACTTTACACTTTATTTTATGTATACTTTGCTTTATACTTTACACTATACTTTATATAATATGACTTACTTTACACTTTACTTGACTTTGCATAATTTTCACTTTGTATTTTAAATTTTACACTCTACTTTATATTTTGCACTTTATTCTTTACGCTTTAAGTTATTCTTTGCAATATACTTTACGCTTGACAATACTCTGCATTCTACTTAAGAATTTGTAGTTTAGTTTTACTTCAAATTCTTCGCATTACTTTATCTTATACTTCACGCTTTACTTCCGATACGCTTTATTTTACTTTTTGCTTCATTTGCACTTTATTTTGCTTTAATTTATTATTTACTTTATAAGCTTTCTGATTTATCGTTTATGCTTTACTTTATATTTTACGCTTTACACCATGCTTTATTTTACTTTACTTCGCAAGAGTAATGTTCCAATAACTAATTAAGCAACTGATAACGCACAACAATATGCACTCAAGAAATAACGGACAGATGATTTAAAGGTAAAAATTATGATGCCAATGAAAGAGTGATAATGCTGGATACCCTATATGCTCTAACTCACCGCTGTTCTCCGCCAAAGCCGGCATCAAGTTCGAATCATTGAATCAGCAATCCAGTACATAAAAGAGATCTGTGGTGCAAACCTACGTGAACAAAAATGGTTAAAAACGCTACTGTAACGAGTGAAAAGAAATCATCGAAGACAACGATTTTACTTGTTTTATGCGAATTGGAATATTACAAATTAATTAATGTTGAACGATGAACGATTTAAACTAAACTAAAGATGAGAACTAACTAAAGATGAACGATTTTGTGGAAGATTTATCCCAAAATCAATTTCGTTCATTACTTGAAGAGGAGTATACAACATAGTTCTAATTAATTTTTTTAATAATGCGCATATAAACAACGAAATATGTATTTATCAATTAAAAAAGAAAACGGTTTCTTTTTTGGGTGAAATATATATTACATGGACGAAAAAGAAACATTATTTTCTACAAGTAGCAGTGATTTGAGCAAAAGTTATTTAACATGTTATGTTTGTTTGTGTTATTAAAATTATTATGTTATTAAACAAGATTTTTTAAAAGGTGATATTTTCCTATTCTAAAAGCATATATATTGCAAATTAAGAATGGCAACAGCGGTTATGTTTAGTTTGTTTTGTGATATAAAAAATTGTAGAACGTCGATATGAAATGTACATGAATACAGTAAGCTATGAGAGCACTTATAATATCAATTAATATTTGTTTTCTATAAAGAATTTATTATTGTTAAATTATAAACTAATAAACTATAATTATAAACTATTGTTAAATTATAAACCACATAAGAAGTCAGCAAAAATAAAAACACCAATACAAGTATTATGTACATATATTATTGAAAAAGTATATTTTTGAGTAAAATGCACATTGAAAGCGACTTTAACTGATTTGTACATTATATAGAAATGCACAAAAACTCAAAAAATATCAATAAATTACTGCTAACTTAATTGAATATTTTAATATATATATAATTAATAACAATGTATGCATTTAGTTTTTAATTGTATTTAAATAAGTGTCTCTTAAGTTCTTTCGTGTGTGTTACCGATTTCTTTCAACAACTACAAACAACAGCGTGTAAAGAGTAATTTTTTACCTCGCATAACTCAAATGTCTAAGAGTGAAGTCGTCACCCAATACCATTTTAAATATAATATTTACGGTATTTTATATTCTAAACTTTTTTTCCGTCAAAATTATACCAATGCAATTCTGAAATTCGCAGTTTTTGAAAAGTTGTTAAATAGTATGGAGCTGCGTGTTTTTCGATTTTTGAATAGTGTCTTTGTTTTTGTGCAATTAACGTAAAAACGTTTTTTTAGCCTCATTCAAAATGTATTTCAAGGTTTAAATTATAATGATATTAAATTTAAAAATAATTAAAACAAAATCTAATAGGTGTCGAATGTACAATTACACTAAAATACAAATTGTATAAGAATATCTAAAAACACTTCTTTCCAGATTTAATAAAGCAGCATCTTTATTTCCTACTTTATTTAAAAGAGGTATTGAGTTGTTGAATAATACTACTTCATGAAAAGCTTTAAAACTTTTTTTAGTACACAAAATATCAAAGAACCTCAATTTAAATATTTAGCCAAAAATCCAAGATGACAAAGACAGGCGTCATTTAAGCTAACATCTTTATCAGCATGGTTATAGCTCTATGATGCTAACCAAGCCCACGAAAATTAAAGATAACGGAGGATCGGAAAAAAGGAATAAAAAACGAGTACTTTAATACTTACGTACGCGAGCAATCGTGATGATATGTAAAATTGCGCTCTCTCCCTAATAATAGAATTTTGTTCTAAAAAAAATTAATTATTTTTCACAAGAAAAATAGCGCTCTTTCTCTAACAATAGAATTTTGTTCTACAAAAATGAATTATTTTCACAAATAAAATTGCGCTCTTTCCCTAACAATAGAATTTTGTTCTACAAAAATGAATTATTTTTTACAAGTAAATTTTTTGAAGTCTTTCCCTAACAACAGAATTTTGTTCTACAAAAATGAATTATTTTTCTTAAGTAAAACATGCAATATCATTAATGATGTTTTTTTTTCGCAATAGCATCGTGCAATATAATAATTATTTTTCAGGATTAAAATTTTTTATACCTTGCAAGCTTACATTTAAATTAAATATTAATTGCTGCATCATTTAAATAAAAAATGATTTCGTCTCATTTTTCGAAAAACGAAATAAATTATCACTAAGCTGAAAAAAATGGAACGTTATATTTAAGCAGAAACCTTTTAATTAGCGTGTATTAAGACTGCCTTACATGATGTTTTTCTTCATTTTGTTTTGATTATCTTTTTGTTTTGATTATTTGATTGATTTCTTTTTGTTTTCATTATCAACACTGATAAATGTCAACATTTATCAGTGTTGAAATTTATTAGGAGGTAGATGTAAGAATTACTCTTTTTCAATACCTTTTGCAGCAAATCATGATAGTACAGACGAAGATAATGAGGGCAAATATCGCAGATTCAATGTAAGTGGCAATTCTCCATCCACTAGTTACATTCACTGTAAAGAAAAGGAAAAATCTATCAAACGCTGTTTGTGTTATTAAGCAAAATTATCATTTTAAATTGGAGATTAGATTTTTTCCATTGGCACAATAAATTTTTATTGAATTTTTTTTTTAATGGCGGGCACTTGGAACTATTGTCCATTGGCCACAGAAAGTGCCAGAACTGCTAACTCTCTTTTCGTTACCCAGTGGGCACCTGTGGCGAAGCCACGGCTGTGGAGCAGCGTCGCCCACGTCACACTACCACAACCCGTTTATAGGACGGGTCACATTCACACGCAAAGGAGAAAGGACATAGAACACAGACAGAGAGAAAGAAACATCTATGCCTTGCCCGTGATTCGAAACCAGAACCTTTCTGATGCAAGGACAGTTCCCTGCCCCCTACACAGGCCAGACGACTTATTATTGAAAATGGAATGTCAGGTTTGAAATTTAAAAAAAATGAAAGGCATTTTATATTTTTATAAATTTGTTTATTTATTTTATCGTGGTGAGCGCTTTTTCACCTGAAACACCTGAACATGGTGCACTAGTGTTAATTATTTTATTTTACAGCCATCGTTGAACAGTCGACCCAATTTTAGGGTTTACGACTACTAATGTTCAACTCTGTAGCCTTGTAATTTTGAACCCCATCTAAAAGGCTAAGGAACTCCTGGACCAAATGTTAGGAGAAATTTGCCTTCATGGAGGACTTTTGATGAAACTAACCCACATTTGCGTTACATGAAGAAAAAACCATGAAAACCACCCGTGGTTAATCTGACCCATGACCCGTCTACCACTGAGGACATTCTACTTCAGCACTGTGGTCGATGCAACCCGGATGCGGAATTCGTATTGACCAGCCATTACTGAGATTCGAACATGGTTGACCTCATTGGAAGGTGAATGCTCTATCCTCTTAACCATCACGGCTCACTTGCATTAATCATTAAATTTCACCAATTATATTAAATTTTCAAGACTCCTCTATATTATTTTTAAATTGTTTTAAATTGTTAGAGGGGGCATAAATCGTCTTACTATTGGCTATATAATGACTATTAATGACTATAATGTTTTTAATTAGTTGAAATTATTTCTTAGCGAATGGCAATGTCGACATACATTACAAAAACAAACTTAAGATATTTAGAAGAATTGTTGAAGATATTTTAACTCGCTGATATAATGTTTCAACACAAAACTATTAGGGATATTTCCGTATCGTGATCTGTCGCGCCAACTACAATCGTCAAGGTGCCAAATCGATTTTAAGCATGCAAATTCAAAAAAAAAAAAAAAAAACATGTAGATGTTTGCCTAGGGGTGGCAACGAATTATATCTTTTAAGTTGGTCTCTTTCTGTGATGTTTCTTTTTTAGTTTCTTGCCGGCCAAAACTTGGCGATTATTCTGCCACAGATCACGATGCGGAAATCTCTCCAAACTATTTTAAGATATACAATTCTTAAAAATTGATGTTGAATAGAGTATAGAGGTGCCAGTAAATTCTTGCATCAAAGTTGACTGAATCAAAAAAGAAATACTAGTTATAAAATATAACACACTGTACAAATCAACATCTTTGAAAATTATTATTAATAAATCAAGCGAAATTTTAATTAAGAGGAATCTAAAATAAATAGGAGGTAAAATTATAATTAACTTACATTCGCATTTACCATAGTTAATTATGTACCCCTCTCTACAAGTGCACACCTTCGAGAATCCATCGAAATGGCATCCTTCTGCATTATATCCACAATCACATCCTGTCAGAAATAAATAGCAGAATTGATAATATTTAAGGAGGAGGGGGCCTCTTTGGGAAAGGCCCTATTGGTTATTGAAAAATGGACAGAAATGAACAATATGAAGGTCAACCTAGATAAGACATTTGTAGTGTCTTTTTCTCTCATGCACTAACCTTCTTATCCAAAAATTTATTACAAAGGTCGTCAGATACCATCGTCTGACAACTTTAAATACCTGGGCGGAGTCTTTGATAGAAAACTCTCATGGAGATCTCATATAGAGAACACAATCCGACGTGCTCTGAAAAGGCTCAATCTTCTAAACATTTTGGCGGGCTCAAAATGGGGCTGCTCAAGAGGCACCTTGAATTTTACATACAAAACGTATACACCGAAGAGCCATTACATTATGACCACCATTCATTTATAACTATGGGCTCGCCCAGGTTTTCAGGCCAAGGAACAATGTTTTCATGGGGCACATTAGGACCCATAATCCTCATAGAACAATTCCTGACGTCTGTGAGCTACTTGAACATAGTTGCAGACCAGGTTCACCCGTTCATGGCTACAGTTTTTCCTGCGGGGGATGGTGTTTACCAACAGGATAATGCACCATGTCATAACAGTCGAATAGTCGAGGAACATTCCAGTGACTTTCAAGTCATGTCTTTTCATGCCCAAATTCACCTGACCTTAATCCAATAGAGCATTTGTGGTCCTACTTGGAAAACCAAATTGGTGCCGCCACGCTACCCCCTCGCAATGTGAGGGAATTGCAGGACCAGTTGGTGAGCGCTTGGTACCAGATACCTCAGACTACCAATCAGCATCTTGTGAAATCAATGCCACGGCGGGTGCTAGCAGTTTTGAGGGCTAAAGGTGGTCCTACATGTTATTAGCAGGGTGGTCATAATGTAATGGCTCATCGGTGTATATTACCCATTCTTCTCTACTGTTGCGAGCAGCTGATCACAGTATCAGATCAAGTTCTTAACATTCTTGATATTTTTCAAAACCAGGCCCCCTGCGTTTGATAACGGGAGCTGTGACGACTACTTCCATTGACTGTATGTTACTCAGTACGGACAACAGACCTTTCGAGTTGATAATAGAGGAAAGAGTCCTCCTCCTCTGGGAGAGAATAATTAGAACTCCCGGGTGTCTGTCCTTGTGGAACCAGAATTTTTCAGTCCGTGAGAGAAACTTAAAAGCACAAAAGAGATTTCTGAAGCGAGTTACTGATATTATATCTAAGTTAGATTTGAATTTTGAGATTGAACATTTCCTCCCATCAATCCCATTGTTGACAGGGGATTTTTTATCCTCCTTGATTTGATGAAGGATGTCTCAAAGGCGGAGATTACTGGTATAGTTTTAAGAGCTCTCCCTTTCGAAATATTGAAATCCTTTTACCCCGAGGAAGAATGGTTGAGAATATGTACTAACAGTTCTAAAATGAATGATTGTGTTAACGCTGGTGCTGGTTTTTTCTGTGAACTTTTCTATCTGTATACTCCCATCGGCATATATAGATCAGCTTTTGATGGCGAGATTGAGGCCATTTACCAGGCCTTGTCACAACTTCGGCCTCTATTAGACTCCTTCTCAAAAGCTGTAATATTATCTGACTCAAAGGCTGCACTTCAAGAAATTAATGCTCCCAGCCGCTCTCGAACTTTAACCATCGATAATTGCTCAAATCTCCTCAAATGGTTTGCCAGTAATAACAAGATAATGGCTCTCCAGTGGATTCCGGCCCACTGTGGAATCCAGGGAAACGAGACTGCTGATCTCCTGGCAAAAAAGGGAGCCTCTGTTCTACAGAGATTTAATTCTAGACTACCTTTCTATAATCTCAAAAGTCTCATAAAGAACATCTTCAGAGCCTCTTTTCACGAGGAACTCAAAAATCGTAATTCCAATAAGCCATGGCTTAAACAGATTCTAAATGTCCCTCAGTGGCCTAATCTGTTGCCATGTTTAATATGCCATTGGAAATAAAAAAAAAAACAATTTAATGAGGGATGGTAAAAAAAATGAATTTTTGAATAACAATTCAAAGTTTGTTATTGACTCTGATTGACTAAGAAATGCAATTAAATTTTATTGCAATAAATTAAAGTAAAAGCGCTTCAGTCAAGGTAGGCGTGTTCAAATCGCGTCTGATTTATTAACAATGAGGGTGTAGACAGACTAGCGACGATGTTAACCGTCATTTATTAAAAAGCTCGTCAAGAAAGAATTGAGTTAGCTTGTCTTATATACTAGTAAATTGGAATTTAATAGTTAAAGTGGTAACACGCTGCACATCGAAATACTAAAAATTGATTAATCTTACTCTAACATCTCGCGAGAATTATTTTCACTTCCGAAAACATCGATGTTAGCGCGATTTGACTGTAAGAAATTCCAGAAATGCCTAATAGAATATCTCATGTAGTTATTTTACATTCTGGAATGAGCTGGCGTGGCAGGAATATTTCGATTTTTAACACTGTTATTCGTGAATCGAAAATAAAATGCTCCGCTACATCTGCAGGTCTGTTTTTAGTTGTGGATGATTTTATTTTAATTTTAAAATCTCTGAGAATTTAAAATAAAAATAAAATTATCCGTATTATCCGATTTCATATTAACCGAATCTCTCGTATCAACCGAAATCTCTTGTAATAACCGATTTTATTATGTATAATTTCTACCCTCTTCCGTCTAGCTCGAATTTGCATTAAAATTCTCTCTGTGATGCGCGTCTGATATTTAAAAAATTAGTTTACATATTCATTTTCTGAATTGATGATTTTTGCTTCATATTGTGCTGTAAAAATAACTTTTAGAACTGACTTTTGTATATATCTTATTGTAATTGAAAATTTTAGTTTCATTGAAAAACAAAAATGGTGGAGGCTATTTTACCCAATGTAGTGTGAAAGAACATTGTAGTGAAACACTAGATGCAAGAGTTATGCACGGCCTCTGATCACACTGGTGTAAAGTAGTTGCTACCTGTTATTTCCAATCCCAGCTGGGATAGCGGAGCTATACCAAATCCTGGAGGCCGTGAGTCTTCAAAAAATCGAGGAAAAGGAGAGGTCTCACAAGAACCTCTTCCATGGTGAAATCCAGGCAATTAAGTAGATGGTGAGGACTAGCCTTGCTGGAGTTGCACTTCTTACAAGTTGGAAAAAGTTTAATTTGTCCATTGAAATTTATGCTCTTAGTATGCCCACTGACAAATCTACAGGTAGCGGTTTGGTCGGCACGTGTACCCTGAAGGTCAAGGGCTCCTCCAGGACGCTTGCGGAGATACCAATTGTGATCCGGTGGAACAAGCCAAGCTTTATTAACCTTAGATTTGCGGATAGAAAATAATTCAGAGTAAGTGAGGGCCGTGTTTATTTGCTACCTTATTTGGTGCTAACACACTGAAATATTTTTACTGTGTATATTTGGTTCTTGGTAAAGTGGTACTCCTAGATCCTAGAGATGTTGTTCCGCTACACTATATAGGTTTAATGTAGTTGACAGAATTTTTGAAGTTGAGGTACATTGAAATTTTTTTACAGTGTACCATGTCAGAAATGTTGCAACTTTGTATTATATTTAAAAATACATATAATATTGATGTTTCATTAAAATATTTAGGTTAAAAATTTTTTTTAAAGCCAGATGCGTCGATATAAAGTGATTATACATATAGAATCTCACCAAAACTTTTCTTTGAACCACCAAATAAAAAAGAAACAAATAGGAACGGGATTTTTTTTTCCATCCCAAATTAATTACGATACACATAAGATCAGATAACCACAATAGAGTCATACTTACTTACACATTCATTGTAAGCATTTTGAGCATAATTTGACTCACATAAACACTTCCTTTTATTATTTTCGAAGGTGCATGAGATAGCTAGGATTCCACAATAACAGTCTGTTGAAAAAAATGAAAACAGATTATTATTTATTTTTTTACCATTCTTTCAACGTATTTGCTTCGACACATTACGACGAGCTCAAAATTTTCACACTGATGTATAGGAAGGCCTAAATCATACCACTTATCACGTGACAATTTGAAATATTTAAAATATCTAAGTATTTAATATACATTTGAAATATTTAAACAAGGAAAAATAGTTATTCAGCTACTTGTTTCATTTTTTGGCGATAATAATTGTGTAGAAAACACTGAAAACGATTTGGAAAACGATTTGTGTAGAAAATACTGGTACGATTCAGGAAACCGTTTGCCTAGTTCGTACAATCTTCTCCTTAAATCATACTAATAAAAAAAAAATAACGAGTTATTGTGATAAAGTTAATACGTAGACCATATGTAACCCAAAACAATTACATTTTAAAACCTACATTGGCTTGTTCTGAAGGTAATTTTACCCATTGGCAAAATGGGTGTTGTTTTCGGTTTGAAAACGTCCGCAACTTATTTGGACGTCATAGCGCTTTTCAACTGTGTTTAAGAGTAATAGTAAACAGTGCGCATACTTCATCGCTGCATGTGTTGCTATGGCGACCGCTGCTGCTTTTCTTTTTATTTTCGCTATCAATCATTTTTAATGAATTTACATAAAAATAATTCAAAGTATTTTTATATTTTTTATTATTAACTTATAATTACTGGTTTGACGGTGATTTCGTCCCGCAGTGAACTGATAGTTAAGACACGGTTCCCAGCAGATCACCGAAGTCAAGTATCACTGGTTGCGGTCAGTGTGCGGGTGGGTGACCACTTGGATCAGTCTGCGTAGGGACCGAGGTTGTGCGGTATTGGTCCTCGTTAACTTGTTCTACCGTAAAGTGCTCGACTTCGCTTGCAGGTCGTCGGGCTACCGAAGCGGGGGTGCCATCCCCTCTGCAGAGGATCAAAATTGTGATGGCATGGCTTCGGATCATCCTCAGAGATGTTTCCCAGACCGTCGCCAATAGCCCATTGTGCAGCTCTAGTGCGACGTAAATGAACAGCAAAAACAGCGGTGATTTCAATGCAAATATGAATACTGAAGAAGGAAAAGTATTTTGTGACGTCTTGAAACACGTACATAGACAGGATCTGAAAACCAATCCGACGGCTAACATCAATTGAGGCAGTTTTTGCAACCCATGATTTGAAATTTTGTGGCGTTTGATGGAGTCAGTACAGGAAGAAAAAGCATTTGACCTATGGTCAATCAGTGATCGTAATAAGGCGATCACAACTTTTTCCTTTTCCTTTTATAATTTTTTTTTGTTGCTAATAAAAATGAATGGCTATTTCTCGTAAGGAATAGATATTTTTTTGTATCATATATTGTCCATCTTTGTCCAATACCTTTTTCTATCTTTCTGGCAGTAGCATGATACCACGTGCATAAAAAATTTTGTTTATTGCAGGTAGAAAATTGAGCTATGGGATTTTTGATTTCTTAATTTTTGTAAAAAAAAGTTTTACAGTATAAAATTTTTTTGTAAATGCAATGTTGTAGACAGTCCATGCTACGTTCCCAGTGATGTTGGGCTTCAAAAATGCATAATTTTCTCGATTTAGTAAGCAAATCACATACGTCCAAGCACCGACACAAATTTTATTTTTTTGTAAGAACATGAGGAATTTTGAGAATAAACTTTCATAATTTCATGAACTGTTGAATTTGGTTAATTTATTTCTCATGGTGTTATCACGAGATGTTATTCGTGGGTCAGCATCCATTAAACGTTTTAATTGTTTTTTCCTCAGCTTAAACTGACGTGGACCATCTTTGTTCACCCTAATTGAAATTTTACAAGACTGAAAAACTTGCAAACCAGATTTGGTGGTGTCTACTGGCAGCAAGGTGCTGGTCAAATCTATCGTGGCTGAAAGTCCTCACGTTGGTTGCAGTGTGGAAGTTTGGAGAGAAAGGTACCAGCTCAGGTAGTGTCCACGCTGTCTGATCAGGGTCAAAATTACGTAAAAACCCTGATATAGCCTTTAAAAGATCGAGCCCTGAAAATGGGGCTAAGTGCTTGGTCATGCTTGGGTGATGATGCTTCCTGCAGTATGGTATTTTCTCCAGCAATTAAAAATTCTCGAACTACTAATCGAATATTAATTTTTTTATTCCATATTTTTCTGTATTTATTTTTTTATTTATTATGGTAATTTCAACTTTTTTACAAAAAAACGTTTTATAAGTTTCACTCTGAAAAACAAAGCAAATACTTGAGTTGAACACCCAAACCTTTGCCTTTGATTTTTAAATCGAGAGATTTTGCGAACGGAAGTTGCAATTAAGAAGCAGCAAAAAATGAACATAAAACAGTGTTCTTATTATAAAAGTTTCCCTAATGATTTTATTTGCTTTTATCGTCGTTCCCCTTAATTTTTTTTAAGGTCATAATCGAATTAAAGGTCTATAAAGATCTAGAGAATTTTAAAGCATTTGTTAAATTGCGCATAAGTAGAATAAATATTGAATAATAAGTAGAATTATTCTTACATTCGCACTTGCCATTTTTTTCAGCATAGTTAAAACTGCAGTCACAAACTTTTTCTCCATAAACATTATAGTGACATCCATTTGAACCGAATCCACAGTCACATTCTAAAACAAAATAAATTCATGTACATTATTTTAATTTGTCAAATTATTGAAACTTATAAAAAAATACAGTTTCATTGTCCTTAGCAAATGATCTTTTTTTAAGTGTACCATGAAATATAATAGCACAGTGGTTAAGGTACTAAGCAATTATTATGAAGAGCCAGGGTTCTTTCTGTGGTGGAGACCAAATAGCAGTTTATCTAGGAAGTAAATGAAGCTACAGTGCAATGCAGATAATGCAGATAACATTGCCACCATCAAGCCGTTGATCTCCAAAATATAAAGCTTTTACCTCAATGATCTTCCTTGTTGACAAATGCAGTGTTCATACTCGTGTGTGACTCGGAGCCTTGTGCCGTTGTGTCAACAATTGCGAGCAGTCGTAGCGAGTTTCCGTTTATGATAATTTTTTACTTTACAACTGTTGTGGTTCAGGGGATAGAGCATTCGCCTCAAAATGAGATGACACAGGTTCAAATCCCAGCGTTGGCTGGTTGATACCAATTTTGCTCCGAGCTCGTACCTACCACAGTGCTGACGCAAAATATCTTCTGTAGTTGACTGATCATGGGTTAGAATCCCCTTGCCGTTGTTGCTAATCATGGGAGGTTTTCGTGGTTTACATCTCCATGTTACGCAAATGCGAATTGGTTCCATCAGAAAGGTCATATTCAATCGTATTAAATAAATTTAAAAGTATTTTACATTTGCTTCTATTTTGTTAAGCCTAGTTAAAATTTATCTTAATATTCTTTTTGCTCTGCGTACGTTTGATTAACAACTAGTTTATTTCAAGTATTAGAGCAAATCAGCATCCTGAATTATGAATTTTTATTGCATCTTAAAAATAACCTTATTGACTCTTACTTGTGTCATATCTTATTGTAAATATATATTTTAGTTTTACTGATGGCCAAAAATTGTTGCAGCTTCTCTACCCCAAGAAGTGAAAATTGGAATAGCAGTTGGGAATAGTGTTATTAGAGTTTCAGTACAATAAAACTATCCTTGGTTCTTGGTGTAAACCAATAAGAGTTTCGTATTGTGTTTCACCAATGTTTGGTAAAGTATAGTTATCACTATTTTTGGTGTTGAGAAATATGAAATTCTCGCTGTACAAAATTTACTTATACGAACTACAACCTTATTACAAGAACAATAGTAATAATTGTATGAGTTTGAGTTGCAGCAAAAAGCATTCTTTTATTATCTTTCTTGTCTGTAGAACCCCAGCGGCAAGTTACTACTGACTGTTCTTAAAGGGTATTTTGAAAATTTTTCAAAAAATAAGTAAAATTTACATTAAGTGTTGCAAATAAATATATAAAGGAAGGAAAAGAAAACAAAAGTTATCATCGGAAGCTAAAGAATCATGACTTAGGAAGATGTACCCTTAATCATTAAAACCAGTTTGATTATCACAGAACTAAAAAAAGAGGTTATAAACAATTATTAGAAACACCCCTTAGTTACATACAGCAATCAAACGGATTCCGTGGTTTTCTATTCTGACTAGCAAACTAGTGATAACTAGTGATGTCTATGAATTGTAAGACATTTCAGTTAATATTCACACCAAATAATGTAGCTTTTACTTTACTCCAAAGTTGTGTAGTGTTAACACTACAGATAACTCTTGATTCTCGGTGCTTAGAAGCTACGATAGTTTCGGATGTAAGAAAACAACGAGTATATTCTTTTACACTACTTTTTTACGATACAGCATAAAGTAAGAATCATTAATTAAGAATGCATAGATATACTAATTCTTAATATAAAATTAGTTTATAAATTAAACAAGCAAGTAGCACTGAGATCACATTCGAATTAAGATTAGCAGCGAAGAAATGGGGAGAAATTATATTGTATAAATTGGAAAATATATATATTAAATACAATTCGCAAATATTTAAAAAAATTAAAATACATACTATAGGAAAAGGCAACAATCATTACTATATTAACAAATATTTATTAACATATAGGACATAATTGGACGCTTAACATATACGAAGTGGCCGTCTGCCCGTACGGTCTGCCTCATCAGGCTTTCATCAGTTTCGCTGCATGGGAAGAATCAGAATGCCTATCTATAAGCACTCTGTTTAGATAAAGGGTTAGGAGGTGCGCAATGATTTGCGTGCGCATAAAGTGGGGAATACGCTTCCTACTATACTGAAAATGTACAATTGAAAACATAAACCTTTTGTAATTGATAGCTTTTGGTTTTTAGGTGTAAAACACAGCGAAAACACCGATAAACTCACTCTATTTCGTACGCGATTATAAACAATTTACTGACGATACCCACAGTATCCCGGAATTGGTGTTTTCGAAATTGAAAATAATTTAAGAATGGTGGGAATGCTTGAGTTTGGTGTAAGCATTCTCATTAATTGGTGTTTAGATTTAGCTACACCCTATAAAGTGTATATGAGAGGTCGATTTGACGTTAACTAGAAATAGTGTTTTTCTTCGCTTAATTTTTTTAGGTTGTTTAATACACAATTCGCATAGGTACTACACCACAGTTTTTTCAAAGCTGCTTTTTCGTTTCTTAATTACTTCAATTTTAATCTAAAATTCTCTAATGTTCATATTATTTTGACTTTGTCCTCAACAAGGATTCTGAAAATATATATCAAAGGCAGTTATTATAGAATACCTCGTGGGAATGTCAGAAAATTTACGTACTTACCCGGTTCATAAAAGTTATCATTTTTCAGTCCAAGTAACAATGCATTTTCAGAATCGTTTTTAGGTGCATACGATCCGTTTTCATTCTTTTCATCTAAAATATCAGTAACATTTTTAGCTTGAACATAAACTTGGTTAAAAAGATTAACAGTCAAAAAGAGTGTGACAAATATGCAGCTCACTACCATCTTTCATATTTTCATTTTAAAAGCATAAATACAAATTGAATTCATTACTAAATTCATGCAAATAATTTAATTTATATTACTGCTAAAAGTGGAAAAAATGCACCCGTTCCATTGCCATGTTTTTTATTAAAAAGCAGTGAAAAAGAAACAGATTGATAAGCTAAATTCTTATCACCTAATCAGGTTGCCAAGGTTTAACAGAAAGAGGAGTTCTTTTTTTAAAATTTTTTTATTAAAAATTGGTTTTACTTTAGAAATTATAAGCGTGACGAATTTTCTAACCATAGCTCAACACCTTTTATTTTAATTATAAACTATGAAACTTATGCAGAGATGGATAACGTTTTTAATAGCAGGGGTATAAACATATTAAAAAACGATTTCAGCATTGTCATAGGACGTACAGTGTGCAATATAAATAAATAAATAAATTTAAAATATAAAAGAAAGGAAGTGTTTATGAAAAAAAATTGTGTCTAATGATATTTACATGTACCAGGGCTCAATCATCATGGTTCGAGAAACTAAATGTAAATATAATTGTAAGGTAAATGTAAATATAATGCTAATTACTTAGTACAGGCTACATTTTAGCTATCGAAATAAACACAAAAACGCACTATCTCTAAACAAACATTCCTGATTCCCTAGCCACAATCTGAAAAATATGGTCCCCTGACTGGAGAGCAATTTAGGGCTTTGATCCCTAATTTTTAATTTCACTTTTGAAGCATTTCGACGTACTTTGAAAATTTTTGAGAGGAATCGAATTTAATTTTTTAAACCAGCTACAAAATTCATTTATTCATTTTTAAAAAAAGTCTTAAGGCGGGAAAATCCGTTCATAAAATCAAAAGTTATTCATGGTATTTTCCATGGTTCATGGTGGCTAGACTTCCGGGTTTNTTACATCCGGCGTTCAGTGGCAGACTACTATTTCATATTGTTTTACAACACATGGCTTTAGCCCTTTTGTGGGAAAGACTTTAAAACAAAACTTACAACAGTTACTTTTCTCAACAACTGAAATTTAGAATAGTGTGATTAAGAAAAATATGTGAACTGTTTGCAATTTCAAATTAATATTGAAATGTACAGGTTTAGAATTTTCTACAGTGAAAAGTTTTCGGAACTTCAGTGTTCAAAAAAGTATACAAAAGCTAGACGTTAAGAACGTATCCAATGAGCGAGCATCGAATTGCGAAAGCAGTTCCGGGGGTTGGCGAGCGCAAGCGAGAAGGGGGCGAAGCCTCCTAGTTTAATTTATATTACTGGTAAAAGAGGAAAAAATGCACCCGTTCCATTGCCATATTTTTTGTTAAAAAAACAGTGAAAAAGAAACAGATTGATAAGATAAATTCTTATCACCTTATCAGGTTGTCAAGGTTTATCAGAAAGAGGATTTTTTTTCAAAGTTTTTTTTATAAAAAATTGGTTTTACTTTAGAAATTGTAAGCGTGGCAAATTATCTAACCATAGCTCAGCACCTTTTATTTTAATTATAAACTATGAAATTTATGCAGAGATGGATAACGTTTTGTAACAGCAGGGGTATAAACATATTTAAATGATTTCACCATTGTCATAGGACACGCAGTGTGTAATATAAATAAATAAATAAATAAATAAATAAAAAATAAAGGGAAGGAAAGTGTTTATGAAAAAAATGTGTGTCTAATGGTATTTACATGTACCAGGGCTTAATCATAATGGTTCGAGAAGCTAAATGTAAATATAATTGTAATGTAAATGTAAATATAATGCTAATTACTTAGTACAGGCTATATTTTAGCTATCGAAATAAACACAAAAACGCACTATCTCTAAACAAACATTCCTGATTCCCTAGCCACAATCTGAAAAATATGGTCCCCTGACTGGAGAGCAATTTAGGGCTTTGACCCCTAATTTTTAATTTTACTTTTGAAGCATTTCGACGCACTTCGAAATTTTTTGAATTTTTTTTAAACTATTCATTTATTCAAGGATAATTCTGGGCAAAAAAATTTTTTTCGTAGTTTTTTATTAGTATTTTTTAATAACAGTCGAAAATATTTTGAATTGTGTGGCATAAATTTTTTTTTTTAGCGTAGAATACAAATCACAGCCTATTCGATAAAACAGTTTTTGAGTAATAAAATTTAAAATAAGTCTTAGCGCGTGAAAATCCGTTCATAAAATCAAAAGTTATTCTTGGTGTTTTCTTCTTCTTTTTTTCTTGACATCCGGATTTTGGTATTTGTTTGTATCACCCAACACCCGCATCTGTTTTATTTAACTTCACAATATTAAAGTTATCCTCAAAACATGAAAATCAACAACAAACATGAAAATATGATAGGATAGTAAGAGTACAATACAGAAAAAGTAGTTTGTTCCAGGGAATAATATTGCCGGGCAATTGAAAAATCAACGTAAGTGCTTCACGATTGATTCCTAAAAAAGTGGTTAGACAACAATTTTCCTTTCATTACTAACACTGTGAATGCTAAAACTGAGAGCCAGAAAACTAGCAGAACAAAATTTATTTCCGAAAAAAAAAATTTCTTGTAATAAGTAGCTTACCAATGCAAAGATGCCAAATATATAAAAATTTCAAATTTGAATTTTTTTTCGCTTGCGTTAGTTTTTCAACTGCACGGCAGAAAATTAAATTCTGCCGTGCAATTGAAAAACGCCACTGTACGCCACTGTATTGATTTAGCGTCAAATAAATGAGCTAAATCTAATAATTTACTTGTCTGGAAAAGTAAGGAGGAAGTTTCTATTCACTCTGAACGATTCTCAATAAATTTACGATGAATCGAGGGGGCTCAGGCTATAGAGCGCTGGCCTCCAAATGAGGCAAACCGGGTTCGAATCCCAACAATGGCTGGTCAGTACGAATTCCGCACCTTTCTCTTACCGACCACAGTGTCGACGTAAAATATTCTCAGTGATGAATGAGTCATGAGGTAGAGTCTCCTTGCCATCAGACTAACCGTGGATGGTTTTCATGGTTTTCCTTTCCATGAAACGCAAATAAGGGATAGTTTAATCAAAAAAGTCTTTCCTGGAAGGCAAATTTCCCCCAATACTCGGCATTTCCTTGTCTTCTGGATTGGGTTCAAAATTACAAGGCTATAGAGTTGAAGACAAGTAGTCGTAAAATCAATAATTGGGTCTGCCGTTCAATGACGGTTTTAAAATGAATCAAATTTACGAATTCTTACAATGGCTTAGTGGGAAAGAGTGCATATCTCTAAACGTACTGAACCAGATTCGAATCCCAAAGATGGCTGGTTGCTACGAATTCTGCTCCCGATTCATAAAACATCCTCAGTCGTAGACGGATCATGGTTTAGAATCTCATTGCTGTCGCACTGACCGTGACAGGTTTTCGCGGTTTTCTTCTTCAAGTCACGCGCATACGTCGTAGTTCCACCTTGATAGGCAATAGAATATTGATAGTTTTATTCTCAGCAATGGGTTGGCTGTTTATCGCCAGTTACAAATAAATAAGTGAATAAAATAAATTAATGATGATCTCAAAAGCTTACAAAGGTATATAATATTTATTTTGAATATTTATATTCAAAAAATAATATTTATATTGAACTAATACCAAAACTTTACTGAAACTTTCATCGAGCTAAAGTTAGATAAATGCAGATGAGATTCCCGATATGAAGTACCAGCATAATAACGAACCACAATGTAATTTTATACTTACGCAAACTATGAAAGCTCTTATTTTCAAATCCTAATGATGGCGCTTTTTCAGAAGAAATCCTAATTGTTTGCGATGCATTTTCGCTCTGCTCATCAAAAATTTTGGAAACGTTTCTCGCCCGAATAGAAACTGAGAAAACCAAATTTACTGTCATGAAAATTACGGCACATTTATAAAACTCAATCATCTTTTAGCTTATTTTCTTTAATGAGTGAACCCACACTGCTTTCACCACCATTTAAAAGATATAATTTGTAAAAGATAATAAAAATCACCCACTTTATTTTCATCCTTTTATTGAAATAATAACTCCATTAATGAAATGAGAATGAACGCAAAACGATAAGAACGCTTTGTTATCTTTTTTATCTATTCGTTACGGCATGTGTCACCAATGTGAACAAATTGTTATTTTTCATGCTATATATTGTTGCCGTGAAAGATGGAGATCTGGAGAATGTCGACTTTCACCTGCGAATGTCAACAGTCACCAAACCAAAATTGATTTTAATTTATTTATTGATATTTTAATATTCATTAGATAATTTTATAACCGTTTAGGATAGATTAAAAAAACAGAGCAGGGAGTTTCGGACAATGGTAATTAACCTTAAGTACATCAGTGTAAGGAATACCATCAGGCATGCGTATACCTGACAATGATATTTAATCATAAAATACATTAAGGTATAGAATACTGGTTATTATCCCCACACTTTCATTGTATTCGCTGTACCACATAGCCTAATCAGTTATAAAAATAAGGAATAAATATTTAAATATCGACGAAGAATTTCATTTCAAATCAGATTTAGCAAATATTTTGGACATTTACCAAAGCAAATATGTGATTGTAAACATTTACTGATGAAAGTCGACAGTCACCAATTTCGGCCTTTCACGATGACATACATTTAGACATTCATAAAGAGAACATGTGATTGCTGACATTCATCGATGAAAGTCGACAATCACCAGTTTGGGCTTTTTCAATAACATATATAATAATAAATGAAAGAGTTCGTGCGTCTTCGTTATTTGTGTTAGGGACCTAAAATTTGGAAGGCAAATGAGAAAGGCAATTTTAGTTTTCGTTCCTAAAAAGTTCTCAAAAATTTCAATTAGCACCTTCGAGTGGGAGACGCAAAAAATGCGGGCAATTTGCCGTAAGTCCTCTTTTTTCGCCCCTTTAAACATAGTTTATATTTATATAGAGTCAATGCACAATTTATCTCAATCAAATTCCAAAACTGGTACTTCCTTTTTAGCGATGGAATTCGTATTTTATTCCATAGGTTTTACCTCACCTCCGTTCTCGGAGGACCATTTGACCAGTTTAGTTAGATCAATAGCTCACAATAATTGGACTGTATTCTCTACTCATTTATTTTGTACCAGCATTACAGACTCGCTCGTGAACCTGTTACACGTACACATACACTGCTGCTTCAGCACTCAGTTCTACAATTGAAATTCAATTCGCGCTTACAACGCAATCTATATGTTGGATGGGAATTAACAGATAGAAAAAACTTTATACAGTGCACGAAATTGGAGGGTGCGTCCAACTGGACTGACTGGAAGTTAGAAATCAACTCTTTATTAATCCTTAATGATTGTGTTGGAATTTTGGATGGCTCTGTTGTAGAACCGTCGGTACCTGTGAAAGACGCCAGCGCCGAGACGGTCGGCGAGCACAACAAAGCTCTCGTATCCTACACAAAGACGAATGCCGCAATAATTATTCGATCAAATGTATCAGCGGATATCTTAAATCTAATTCATATGCACGGGAAATATGGAAGGGGTTGCTGAACAACTTCGACAAAGTGTCGAGTGTAGAATTGGATACTCTCCTTCAGCAATTTTTCACTTTCAAAATAGAGAAGGGTGAAGATGTTATGAAATCTCTCGCACTTGCAAAGCGAACAGAAGACGAGTGGAGAAGGGAAGTTACCTCAAAATCTGCCCCATGTCGAGCATTCTATCGTTTCTTCTAGATGATGAATACCCAAAGCTGAAAAGTCACCCGAGAGACTGATGGAACAAATAAAGATGCGCCTTCGAAGGCAAAGTGTGTGCATAAAAGAAGACGCCACAACAGCGTATGTAGCAAACGATGGGAAGAAATGGACGAAGGGGACAAGGTCTCAAATGGCGAGCCAATCTCAACCTTCAAGAACTAAGGGTATGAGTAAACTTAGTAAGGCCAATGACGGCGTGAAAAGCTTTTCGTGGCAACTGTTTCCGGTGCAATAAGTCAGGGCACATGGGAAAATCTAGTCCTGATTTTCCAGACAAGCCAAAGACGTCAGGTAATAAAACCGAAACTTTTCTTACAACTACTCATTCATTGTAGTGCATTTATTTGCCAGGATGACAGTAGCCAAAATGTGTGGCTCAAAGACGATGGAGCTACGACAACATCACAAATTCAGCTGAATATTTCAAGACGTATCGTCATTTTGACAAGCCAGATAATAGTAGTTGGTAACAAACAGACAATACCAGCGTATGGCTGACATGTGAGAGTCTTGCAAAAGTCTATTGAGCTCAGTGATGCATCGTATGCACCAGATATCAGCAAAAATTTACTATCAGCTGGAAAGGCGATGAAAGGAGGAATCTCAAACTTTGGAGATTCAGATGACATGGTTTGTCGTTTTTTCCGAAAAGAGAACCCCGACAATGTACTTTTAGAAGCTCCATGTTCATCAAGTGGACTGTTTGAATTACATACAAAACCGGTCAAGCCTGAAGGTGGTTCTGCTGCTTTAGCTTACCTGTATATGTCTAAGTATGTTGTTTTTAGCATTAAACTCAAAGGTTTTAAAATAATTTTAGTAAGTCATTCAAGTGTACTCTCTTCCCCCAACCATAGCCAAAAACATAAACCTGTTTTGTTCAAGTACAAATGATACGAAATTGATTATTATTATGTCAAGATAATGGATCTATGATAATATTCTAATGATGAGAGAGAGTTAAAAGTTTACCTAGAGCTTTGTACAACACTTAGGATGTGTTACTTTACTTTCACATTTATTTACACAATAATAGCTAATGACATGACACACAATTTCGGTGTAAAATTGCCGGTCAACAAAGTGATAAAACATTCATTTTCGCTGTAAACTCTTGTCTTAATTATTCTATCTAGTTATTGTCAGCCGATCAAAAGAACTCCCCTCGGCATTCCTCTGCAGCAGTGGCAGGGACTATGATTACGACATTTATCTTTTTTAAAAAGGGTTGCTGGGGACAATATTTAAGCAATGTTTTGACCCAGGTCGGTGCGAAAAAATGAATCCGGGAGAGAGAAACTCCCCTCCTTGAAATGCTCTCTCATGGAACAGAGATGTCAACTGGCACCACTTTGTAAAAAAATATTTTCTAGTGGTAATGTAATTTAAGTTATTTTTAGTTTAGTATTTTCATTTTAAGTAATTTTTTCACCACTACCACTACTAAGCTAAATGACTGAAGAAAGTTAACGAAATGATAAAGAAATTCCTGGAAGCATGTGGGAAACAAATGACATATTTGAAGAAAAAACAAATTCAAGAAAACACATATGTAGTCAAGTTACAGTGAGTAAATTATAGATATTTATTACCAATAACCTACTACAAAGTGATCAACCTAGAGAGGTAAATCTTAATTAAAATGTGTTGTGGCCATTCAAACTATAAAATTTCGGTCAACGTAGAGAGGTAACCTTTGAGGTTCTATTGTAGTTCTAATGAGCTACGAGTTCTTCTTGTCCCAGTGTGAGGAAAAAAATCTCATTTCTATACACAAGTTCAGTGCAATGTTAAAAGCGAGTGACGCAAAATTTTTTTATTGCAGCCACCAGATCAGTTAACTTTTTTGTGTTACAATATTCAAAAACAAAAGCACACGAAATTACTTATTTTTTAGCCAAACAAGTTTGCACTAACAACTATGAAATCATCACCTCAAACAAAAATAGGCAACAATTAATGTAAGGAAACTCTTGATTGCGTCGATTTCGATGAATTATGCGTCCAAATCTGCGCAATCGAAAAAATATTCAGCTAGTTTTGTAACATACTGTGTTTATCTTTTTCTTTAGTGGCGATGAAAATATTTGTCTGTCTAGAGGCATGAGAGGCGGTTAATTTTATTATTTAAGAAGACTCGTGCAAATATTTAATTTTTTTCGCATAAAAGTTGCTAACTAATTAACTTCGCTACATCATTTAATTAAAAAAAACACAGGTTGCATATACCAATAGAGTTCTTTGTTTTCTACTACTTGGCAAATTTTCATCTATGGGAACTCTCGAATCAGAACTTAACCACTTCAGACTATAAAAATCGTTTGTAGTGGATTTATTCTCTGTTATACTTCACCTGACTTGGAGCTTCATCCCTCTTCAGTCTATGAAAAACATTTGCAGTAAATTATCGGTTATACTTCACCTGAATTAGAACTTAACCCCACTTCAGTCTATGAGAAACATATGCAGTAAATTATCTGTTATACTTCACCTGAATTAGAACTTAACCCCACTTCAGTCTATGATAAACATTTGCAGTAAATTATCTGTTATACTTCACCTGAATTAGAACTTAACCCCACTTCAGTCTATGAGAAACATTTGCAGTAAATTATCGGTTATACTTCACCTGAATTAGAACTTAACCCCACTTCAGTCTATGAAAAACATTTGCAGTAAATTATCGTTTATACTTCACCAGAATTAGAACTTAACCCCACTTCAGTCTATGAAAAACATTTGCAGTAGATTTATTCCCTGTTATACTACTCCTGAATCGGAACCTAATCCCACTGTGGTCTATGTGAAACGTTTGCAGCTAATTATCTGTTATACAACTCCTGAATCGGAACCTAATCCCTCTTCAGTCTATGAAAAACGGTTGCAGTAGTTTTTTTCTCTGCTATACTTCACCTGAATTGGAACTAACCACTATGAGAAACGTTTGCAGTAGATTTATTCTTTTACACTTTTAAGATGAGAAGCGTATCTGATATTTTAACCTAGGCAACCATGAGAAGGAATAGAAGCGTGTGAAAAAATATTTTTAATTCAAGACTTGTTATTTCGGATAACATTGGCATTGTTATTTTTTTAACATATTTAACACATTTTTTAACATTTTGATTAAAGATGGTGCAGCGATTTTTAGTGGTTTCAGCAAGGTGATATAAAGTGTTGTTACGCTTTTTCTTTTTCAACTATAACCTTCTGAGAATTAAAAAAATGAAAGATATCAAATTCTTTTTTTCATTTCTAATAATTTATTGCATTTTATGACTTAGACAAATATGAGTTTCTTAATTGTTCAAACAGATCCAAACAGTGATGAGACATACTTGAAGCAAGCTTATTTTCTAATCAGATGCTCTGAAAAAAAGAATAAAACATGTATTACAATTTTATAAATATATTCCATACTTTTTATTTTGAGGACAACACTGATGGTACAAAGAGTAAAAATATGGACCACGCTGAATAATCTTTGATTTAATGATCGGATTTTTACGTTTTAGGATTCCATCTTAAAGGTTCAAGGAGGTGACCTCAAATTTACTATTTAGTTAGTGCAGACGATAAGAATTACGAAATCAGGCACAAAAACGTACTTTTTCTGAACAAGCATACCTTTTTTATCTACGGAATCGAATTTCTTTTCCCTAAAATCTGAGAGCTGCAATCTGGGAGATATGGTCACACTGATTTGGACAGAAGTTCGGTCTAAAATTGGGACCTTAATGTTAATTTTACTTTTAACGTATTTTGGCATGTATCGAGAACTTTTCAAAGGATTAATACATTTTCTCTCAATTATGAAATGTGTTTTTTTAAAGATAATTTCATGCAAAAAAATTTTTTCAATGAATTTTTTTTATTTTATGTAATAGTTATCGAAAAATTTTAAATTGTTAGGTGCTTGAAAAAGTAGTACTTGCTAGTAGTAGTACAACGCTTGAAAAAGTAATACTTTTAAAATTTAATGTCTCAGGAACTATTTAACCAATTTTGCTCAAATTTAGTATTTTGCCATTTAAAATGGGTTTTTTTTAAAAAAAGAATTTACGGAATTGTATGCATTACAATTCAAAATTTATTCGACTATTAATAAATAAAATAACAAGGAATAACAAATATTTATACAGAGTTATATTTTTATGGAATTATCGCTGGATAAGTGACTTTATATAATTTATATCTATCATCATTATTTATGAATTTGCATTGATTACTATAATTGTGTAAAAAATTTTTCAATTTGTTTGAAAAGTTTTCTAGATCTGACGAAATACGCAAAAATTAAAATTAACGTTAAGGAGTCAAAACTTTGAGCCGCTCTCTTGACAAACAATTGTGAACCTATCGTCCAGATTGTGGCTATCCCCTACATTTCAGGGGTCAGAAATCTGAATCTGTCGAAAAAAGTGGTATATTTATTCAGAAGTACATTTTTGTGCCTGATTTTATAACTTAAAATATCGTGAACAATAATTATTTAGCATGTTTGAGGTCACTCCGTCGAACTATTAAAATTGAACCCTAGAACGCGAAGATTTGATCATTAGATTGAAAGTTATTTAGAGTGATCCGTTTATATTTTTGCGCTCTGTACGCGAGATGTTAAGTACGTTTCGATCGTAACACCTAGTGAGTCTTTTGAAAAGGTATTTATTTTTTACCTCAGAAACAAGTTATAACGGGTAACTAGTCTCCCAAGAATTTTTGAAGAATTGGATATTAGGTTTTCAATACTCTTCTGTGAATGATTGTTTTGTTTTTTCCTCTTCTTTTTATTTAGCTCTTTCTCTTATTCCTCCCTCACACTTTTCATTGCTACAAGATGAATTGGGGAAAGTGGAACGCAATTTTCATTAATAAAAATATTTCTTTCAAAAAGTACATGCATATAATATGCCGCAATTTCGTTACAAAGCTTCTGTAACAAAATGTCAAAAACTATTTCGTTGATTAAATCCGGAAGGGGTGTTACACTAAGCATTACGGAGTTGATTGGTTTTAACGATGTAAACTCCGCCAAGTGACGTTAGGTGGGTATCTTGTGAAAACGTGGCATTTGTTTTTGTTAGCAACTGTTCTTTCCATCCTATTTCGAGTAAGCCAAGCCCGTCCTGTATAAATTCTCTTAAGTGCGACATTTTATATTCTTTCTAAGTGATTCTTTCACAAATATTTTCATTCCATCTCTATATGTTTTATGCTTAACAGAAAGACCCGCACGAAGCCACGTAGAATATAAATAAACTAATTCTGCATCGAAGTTGCCAGGTATACAATTAAAAAATATATCACGGTTACAATAAAATATGTCAACAAATAATAAAACAAAGTAAAGTAAAAAGACGTAGACGACTCGGAATCATATTTCAGCAATTTCGATGTGTGATACGGTATTTAAAAAACTTCACATTTATTTACATCCTAATTTAAGTGGTGAAACTTAGCTCAATTTTAACACGCCATTTTGCTCATAAACGACTAGAAGGAACTGACGTCATTTGTCACTGTGGGTATCCGGATCTTCTTCTTGAAATGAAAGCACCCAATGAAGGAATCTGACGTAAAAATTAAAAATATATTTCGATATTAAAAGACGTGCAATAAACTTTTTTTTGATCAGATGGAGCTAAGTAGTTAGGAAAGGGGAATACTAGCACAGGGATCCGGGGATCCCGCGGGTGTACTCTTGAAGGGGGTTGGGGTGATCCATCAAATGTGACAGCTACTATAGTTGAGGGTGTTTTTTCATAATTATTTCTTAAATTTTTTATTTTGTATTTAAATCTTTTTAATTGTTACTTTTTATTTAATTTTTAAACTATTACTTTTTTATTTAATTTTTTTATTATTACTTCTTAATTTAATTTTTAATTATTACTTTTTCATTATTTTTTTTTAATCTTTATTTTCAAATTATCTTTTTTTAAATCAGTTTTTTTTTTAATTAATTTTTTAGATTTTGTAATTATTTTTCCAATCTTCATTTTGTAATTGAATCTTTCTAATTGTTACTTTTTATTTAATTTTTAAACTATTACTTCTTAATTTAATTCTTAATTATTACTTTTTATTAAATTATTACTTTTTCATCATTTTTTTTAAATCTTTATTTTTTAAATTATTTTTTTTTTTAGATATTGTAATTATTTTTTTTTAATCTTTACTTCAAAATTATTTTTTTTTAATTATTATATTGTAATTATTTTTTTAATCTTCATTTTGTAATAAAATCTTTTTAATTATTTTTTAATCATTATTTTTAAACTATTTTTTAATCAGTTTCTAATTAATTTTTTGGATTTTGTAATTATTTTTTTATCTTTATTTTNATGTAATGAAACTTATACATAAGTATTTTTGAAATATCCAGTATGGCCATTCCAATGCTAATGGGCTTATTAAAAATCATTTCAGTCCGTCCCATGTGTATGGCAATAAGGCGTTCTGTAAGAATGGTCCGGTCTTGAAAATTACATCGAGAAATTAGTTTTTCTGCCTTTTTTTCAGAGCTGCAGAGCTTGACATCTACACGTTTTCGTATATTTTCCATCGTTTTGCCGAATACGGCATTGTTCATCAATTTAAAAAACGATTTTTCAAATTCGTTTTTGGCAGCTTTCCGAAGGTTAGTGTTCAAATCAATATATTCTTTTAACCACGGAGACTGCGTGAATTGAAGAACCCTGTGAATCTTTTTCAAAATAAGGCCTTGTTGGATATATAATTTTAAATTGCGATAATGAAGGACATATTTTTCTTTATCATAAAGTGTTGTAAGCAGTCTTTTATCCTTGCAACCAGGTGGTATCCTAGTTTCCGGTGCAAGAGGAAGGTCAGAATGTTTATCATGAATATGATTAGGGTACTGTAAGTCAGCCTCTACGATGAAACCAACTGGACCATCATCAGGAGCAGATAAAATATCCATAGTTGGATCCACCCATTCGAAATCCTGAAGAGGTAGGGGTTGGGACATTGCCCAACCATATAAATTGTTTGCATCGAGGTAGAGTAAGTAATTAGAGGGATATGATGAATCATACGTTTTCATATATTTGTTATTTGCAGCTCCATATCGATGCGAACATTGGGATATCCCTCCACGGATCCCGTTTTCTATAAAAAGATGCATGTCATAGTCAGTAAGAAGCTCAATAGAAATGTTAGTTTTCTTAAGCATAGCATCAAAGGAGAGCCCTGGAGCCGTAAAATACCAAGCAGGATCTAAATTATAATGGTCCATACATACTCCTCTGAAATTTTCAAATATGTCCGCGAGAAGTAAAACATCCGTCTTCACATAGAGGTCCGAATATTCTCCCAAAGAGGACATTTTAAAAGCCTTCCAAACTCTTTGAGCATGCTCATAGTCCGCCAGAGTAATGTTGGCCTCGTTCAGGCGATTGTAGAACGCTTCCCGGGGAGGTAGGGTGGTTTCTTCAAACTTGTCTGGGTGGTTGATGTAATCATATGGGTATACCCCTTTACGGAGTAACAGAGGTACTTGTGAGGATGAAAAAAATTTATAAATATGATGAAATTGATCAAGAGATAAGTTTTTTGCCAGCTGGTCCAAACTGCTTGCCATGAAACGAAATGAGTCGATGAACCGAAGGAAGATTTTTCCTGAAACGCATTCGGAGAAAGAAAGAAATTTTTCAGTATTTTCTGGAACCACGGTAATATTTTCTTCATCTTTTCCTAGTTCCTTGATAAAAAGATGACTGTCATAGCCGGATAAGTTGTGAAAAATGACGGGAATGAAATTTGGTAGTCTGGCTTGTAAATTGCATGCATTACAACTTATTCCACGTAATTTTTGTGTTAGATGACAGTGGTCCTTAACCTATAACAATAAAAACTATTTTCAATATGTATGCTAATTTTAATGCACAACATCAAATTTTATATTTTGAAAATTTAACATTTTTCATAATCTTAAGAAATACATGATTTCATTTCCTCTTTTTGATTGATTAGTGAAGTCTTATTTCTTGCAGCCATCAATTGAAAAAAAGTTAATTTAAACTCCTGAGATATTCTGAAAATTTTTTCAAAAAGATCAATTTTTATAGTTAGTTTTAATAATTTGAAAACTCGTACTATTTTCTTTTTTAATCATAACATGAATATGAACAATCGTTATAAAGGTAAATTGCGGACACTGATTTTCGAGTACATATAATACAAAATTATCGTTTGTAATAAATAAGATTATTCAACTCTGAGATTTAAAATTCATAGTCTAAAAGTAATAAATACAATAACTTACCTTATAATTCTCCGCAGTAAATTCTTTTCCACACAAGTAACAGTTGGATGCTGAATCAAAATGCTGGAGTTGTTCCATAGTTAATGGTAGCATTGGCCTTGGATTCTTGTACAAATTTTGAATTTCTTCAGCTTCACCTCGTATTTTTTCCATGAAAAGTTTCGCTGCATCACTACCACGATAAACAAAAGGCGGTTTGTAAAGTCCATCCATATAACAAACATAATAACAGAAACTAATGGGCTCATGTTTCTGGTACATTTCTGTATATGATACATCTGGATTGGGTTCGCAAGAGTCAATAGGTTTTGTCAAACATTCAAAGTCCGCATAAATAACGAAAGGTACCAACTGAGTATGTTTGACGTTTTTGAAGCTGAGCCACTTATCTGTTGGCATTTTAACTCGTACAGCTTCATGTTGATTACAACTTAGTTTATGCCGCTGAAGAATTTCATCGGTCGTAAAAAATTGTAAGCACCTTCGGCAAATAAATTTCTTTGCATGCTTTCGCGAATACTGGGGAGATAATAAGCGTGAAAGGTTTTTTATCCAGCTGTAGTGTGAATCAGTTTCAGTTTTCAAATATAGGAGATCGATGTGCTGAGGTTTTTCCTCTTCAGTAATAACTAAAGGGAAAACATCATTCTTTTCAGTCAATCCATACACATTAATTGAGAGACTATTTAGCTTCTCAAATTTTCGCACATCTTGAAGCTTAACGGGAAACGGTATATTCGAGAAATTCAATGTATCAGCAAATGATGCATAATTGGATTCTCTGTTAGGATTCCTATGAGCAGGATGAAGAGCAGAGAGAACTGCCCACTTAAAACATTCATTATCATTATTTGTAACATTAACAACTGCCTTTCTCTCAAAAATACCACGAGGTAGTGGAATAAATCTTGAACCTCTACTTATTCACACGAATCTCGAATGCAATAATTTTATCCAAAGTCCAACCAGAGTCTTTTTTTTCAAAATCTTCAGCTTCTGTTAAGAGTTTGTTCAGAATATTTGAATAGAACTCTTGTAAATTAGTTGATAATAAAACAGGCGTGTTTTTAGTTTTAAAACACTTTTCTTCACGTACAATTTTATCATTTGTAACTTTCTTATATAAACATGTTAACTTACAATTAACTTTCAGATCTTGATTTTGAACTTCTGTTGATATCACGTCATTAAACTTTTCTTGCTTAGACAAGAGAAATTCTTTCAGATCCAAATAATTAGTATCATTCGTTAAATATAATGTCTTTACTCTACCATTCAAAGCTGATTCAAATTTTATGTTGGAACAAGATGTTTCTTTAGCAGGAGCATTGTTTATGGGGAATGTATCAGTCGCATTGCTTGTTGATGGCCCAGTTGAAAACACTGTGGAATCTTGATTTGCTGCAGGAAACTTAATTCGCTTAGACGGGGGTAAAACACTTATAGTAGCTTTCCGTTTATGCACACTGAGATGACATTTTAGTTTATCCGTTCTGGGGAAGGTTTTGGAACACTCTGGGCACTGAAGTCGCTTATCACCATGCATGGAACGCTGATGTCGTAGCATATTTCGCCGGGTGGTAAAGCTTTTCGTACATTCAGGGCATTGAACTTTACCTTCATCCGCTTGATCTTGCTTCAACATGTTATCCAAATCTTTACCGGTAAGGTCTCCAAAATCACACATGGCAAGCACTTCATCGTTCACAGGCAAAGAAGCACTAAATTCTTGACTCATCTTAAAACTTGATAAATTAACAAGTAATAATAAAGAAAACTACTAACGAAACTTTTAAATAAAAAGTTTCACAGCTAAAAACTTCTCCGTAACAACTAGTAAAAACTTTTAAATAAAAAGTTAAACAACCAACAAAAACTTTAACAACGATGACAAATAAAAAATTAACAAAAAAAATCTAACTTAATAATAAAGAGAGAACAAACTAAGTTTGGAAAAGCGCCCTGAGAGAGGTAATCCTACAATCAGAATAAGGTCTCTGGGCAAAGGCATCAGATTTTTAACTGTAGTCGACTACCCAGAATGCATTGCGAGCGACAATGTAATACTTGTTCTGGTTGGTTAAAAATGATATCATTATTTTAGTTCTGTAAAATTTATTCTGATTGGCAGAAAATGACGACATAATTTTCTGACTCCACCCCCATTGAACATTCGAGAATGATCTAATGAAACAAGATAGAACACGAAGTGAACGAAACATTTCAATGTACTTCATCTTTCTAGACCACACCGAAGTGATGCATGCCTTATCTTGAAGACGCGTACTTCATATTCATGTTGAATCCTGGTTGTATGACGTCACGCATTCCTGTTTTGGTTGAATCGAAGAAATGACATCACACTACGGAAACATGTCTTATCTTGCTTTCAAGTTTTATCTTACAGACTGATTATTACCTGATTCATGTTCAATCCTGATAGTATGACATCGGGTTTCATTTTATGTCATTTTTCAAATATCACTCGTATTAGAAAAAAAAAATCTTAACTCAGAAAACAGTAATTAAAAAATAAAGATTAAAAACAATAATTAAAAAAATTAATTAAAAAATAAAGATAAAAAAAAACACCCTCAACTATAGTAGCTGTCACATTTGATGGATCACCCCAACCCCCTTCAAGAGTACACCCGCGGGATCCCCGGATCCCTGTGCTAGAATTCCCCTTTCCTAACTACTGAGCTATAAGCTAGCAAACAGCACTAATGCTATCTTTAGAATACTTGACTTTTTTGGTCAGGTGGAGCTATAAGATAAGAAACATCACTAATGCTATGTTTAAAAAAATGAAATGTTTGAAATATTTTCTTGAACTATTTCTTTGATGAAATCTGGAAAAGGTGACATTAAGTATTTCGGAGTTACTTGGTTATTGCGATGTAAACGCTGCCAACGAGATAATTTTTCAGATGAAATTTTTAAGAAGTAGGTTATGTCGCGTTGTTATCAAAATTATTCCAAGTTTCCCTTTTTACTATTTAAGTTTCTTTTACCAACATATCAATCCAGATCTTCACCTATCTAATATTTCTCGTTATCGTCATTGTAATCATTTCCACCCTCATTATTCGGTAATGTAATCATTTGCCACGCTCATTAAGATATTTTTCAAAGATATTTAGAGAAAAAAAGGCAGTATTATTAACTGTTTACTGTTTTAAACTATAAGAAAAGTGAAAATTTTAAACAATGTATTCTATCCTGCCGTTATCGTATCTGGGTTTAAGAAAGCACAAATGGCATATTAAAAAAAAAACCTTATATGTTTAAAAAAAATTAAAACAATTGGCCCAACTTTTTCTTGTGATCTTTAGAATAGTGGTTTTCTGAAGCTGTTTCATTGAGTAAAAAATATATTAAACTTAAAAATTAAATATGAGCGTCAGTTAAAATACAAATGCATCCAATGTTATTCCTCCATTTCTTTTACATTGTATAAAAATTTGTCAATATCATATAAGTTTAAATGTTTATGGTAAGTTCTAGAATTAGGCTTTCTTTTGATACCTTTTGCGGCAAATGATGATGGTACAAACGATGATGATAAGGACAAAAAGCATGGATTCAACGTAAATTGCAAGTCTCCATCCACTAACCGAAGGTACTGAAAAGAAAAAAAATGACATTAGGTGTGTATCGATAACGTGTGATTTGATTCAACGGTTGGTATTATTTGTTTAAATTGTGCAATCCTTATAAGAAGATGATTGAAGACGAAATCATGCCACGAGTTATAAATGATTACGCTAAATGAGAGAGAGGACAAAAAGTGGATTTTTAAAAAGAAAAACTAATCAAAAAATTTTAAAACAAATATTTAAAAGGAAAATTCAAAAGCCGGAGGACAAGGAAAAGATACAAACTCGTCATCATCTCACACGATTATATCCGAAAAAAAGAGTACTTTCTGATATTGAATTATTATAGCCAAAGCAAAATATATTAATTCAATAGTAGCCTTTGATTACAAAATCTAACCGCAATGTTTAATTGAGGTGGTAGGTGAGTTGAAAAAGATTTTAGAAGAACTGATTAATTAAAGTTAGATAGCGAATTATTGTTTAATCAAAGAAATAAAGCTATTGATTATCTGGAATGATAGTATATATGGAAAAATTCTATTAAGAAAGACGGAAATACAAAATTTCAAAATTGTCTGTGACAGCATCTTTAGGCTTGAAAGTGTTTTAAAAAAATTATTCTTTATTTTGAAATCACTTAGCTTGCTTTAATCGACTTGTCAGATTTCTTAACCGTCTTTCCCTCACGTTTATTTGCGATACCAAGCGCGTATAATTTTTATATTCCTAATTTTTCTATAATGAATTTATAAAAGTATTTACGTTTGCAGTATTCGTTCACAAACCACGTTCTTCTTTGAGCTACGTAACCGGGCACACATGTGCATCTAGTATATTTGTCAAAAGTTAGTTCACAGGAAATGCTATTTGGTCCACAATCACATCCTGCAAAAACAAAACTAAATTGTAATATGTACACGTCACAGGTATATTTGCTAAAATAATCTAAATAACTTTCAAATTAAACCATCGTAACTGTTTTTGATTCCAATATTTTAAACATATTTTCTGAACTTTATTTTTAATTCTTTACATAAACCAATAACATGCGTTTAAGACTGAACAATAGTAATCCAGAAAACACTTTTTAGCTGGTTCTATGCAATTGGTTTGTCTGATATTTTTATTTTTGCTGGCTTTAATCATAATGAAAAACTCATATTTTTATTTTTATTTTTTACCACCTTTTTTTGAATTAATTAGGCGAGAGAGCAAAGGGTAACATGCACTTCTGCAACATTTCAGAATAAATAATATTACTTTGCAAGCATGTAGTATTTTACTTCCCAAAATAATTAATTGTGAAAATGAAAGTATAAAATCAATTTGTATTTTTTTTGGTTTAAATACACCTTAAAAATAGGTTTAACGTTGAATCTATGTATTTCGGGACAGCATCTATATCGTACCTACGTCAAAAACCTATCGTACGTCATAATTCTTGTTAATTGCATTAGTTAACAGGGGGTAAATTTCTTCATCCTTAAGGAAACTCTGATGCAAAATTGGATGATATTACAATTATTATTGCTCTGAAAACTCTTAAAACAGTGTATAGTTCGCAGTGAAAAATTGAGATTCATTGTACCTTATCCGGAATTATTAATCAACCAGCAAAAAAAAAAAAAAAAAAAAAAAAAAAAAAAAAAAAAAAAAAAAAAAAAATTCATTGAGGCTACAATCAAACCACAAAATTTACAGTTCCTTCTGTTCCCGACAGATTCTAGTTTCCCTCGTGATAACCGAGATTCTAATTTCTCTCGTGATGCATAACAATGAAATGAGAGTTATTTACCGAAACGAGATTAAAAGGATACACGAAATCATTTTCAAATTATATCTATATTATATCTAGCATGGACGATTTCTGGAAACTTTTTAAATCTATAAAAATCTATCTTTAGCACGATGATGTGTATTGTGTCAGAAATTGGAATCATATTTCATAACAAGAAAACAATTATATTTTATAAGAAAAAAAAACATTTCTTTAAAGTGTCAGAAACTTCATACATCGAAGCTGGCCGAACCAAATGCTAATAAACAGCTAATATACAGCATTGTGGAAACCAAGACCTATAGGAACTATTATTTTAATAGATAACAAGAAATTATCATTATCAGGAATTTCAAATATATCAAATTGTGTTTAACTTACTTTCGCATTTACCATGTTCAGCAATGTATCCCTCTCTACAAGTGCATACTTTAAACGAACCATTTAAGTGGCAACTTATTGCATCATATCCACAATCACATTCTACCATAAAATGAAAACAATATTTAATTTTTAAATAAGGGAAATGCAATGTATAAGTGACAATTTTCGGTTTGTTAAGCTGAGATTGAATACAAAACATCACCGAATCACTAATTTTGCATTCCAATAAACTGCAATTTAAAAAAAAAAGCTAAATAACAGAACCTTACTTTTTTGATTAACTGGGACCGTTATCTGTCCAGATTACCTGAAAGTTCTATAATAAATTATAAAAATTTCTTAAATTTTGGGAATTCTGATTATTTCTATCATATTTTATTTTTTATCGGCATAATTGAAACACGAAGGTGTATCTTCCAATCAAGTTAAATCGAGATGCATCGGAATTCTGGCTTTTTTAAAGTATAAAAACTAACAATGCGTTTGAACGTTTCTGCTGGAGCGATGCTACATCGTTCTCTGATATCCATATAAATCGCGTTGTAGGAAGGTTCTATCGACGAAAAATCATACCCAACCTTAAATAAAAACAATATAGAGTATTTATGATTAATTACAATTATAGGTATACTATCCACAATTATGCTATATATATATATATATATATATATATATGTGTGTGTGTGTGTATATATATATGTA
>NC_092205.1:25959139-25974599 GCF_043381705.1 Parasteatoda tepidariorum | reverse complement strand
TTTTTTTTTTTTTTTTTTTTTTTTTTTTTTTTTTTTTTTTTTTTTTTTTTTTTTTTTGTATTTGATGAACATAATAAAATAAAAAATTCTGGCACAGTTGTGAATCGATTTTAATTAAATTTTTTCTGTTCAATGAACAGTGAATATATAAATATGAATTCAATATATATATATATATAGGTGATTCTCACGAAACATGACAATTCGGACAAAAAAATTTCTTGAAATTTAAAGTCTTCAAAATAATCTAAATTTATTTTGTGTGCTTCTTTAGTTACACTTATTAATACCTTAAAGACAGCAGTGTAGTTTATTGACATTTGCTCGAGAAAAAAAATAAAATAGAAATTCACCAAATCTTGAATGCCTAACTGTTTTGGTCATAAACCACTAAATAAAAGTAGCCAGGAAAATGACACATTTTCTTGGGACAAACAAATTATTGACAGCAAAAATGATTTTAAACGAAGTTTTTGTAAATATTACCCTCTGCGTGTATTCTAGAAATGCTTACAACGGATGAGATAAAAAAAAAATTAGACATTGAAAAATTTATGGGAAGTTTTGAAGCTATTTATTATTGGAAACATTGTTTGGGACATGCCAGGAAAATGACATTTTGAAGTTCAATTAAATTTTTTAACTATACAAAGCAGTCATTGCTAGTGCACAGAGTCATTTTAAAATGTTAACAGCGATGTTATTTATCAATTTTTTTTAAAAAAAAATTCTTTAAGTATAATAGTATTAGATCTTGGAGCAAGGGACAGTAAATTGTCATATTTCGTGAGAATCAACCATATATATATATTACAGGTTATATAGGTTACAATATACATTCTTATGTGACACCATAAACTCTGGTATATATTTATTTGAAACAATATAGTTATTATTCATCCCATAGTCGTAAGTAGCATTTAAAGTAGTATTGAACTCTTAGTTATGCTTTAAGTAACGATTTTAAATATTTTTGCATTTTTATAGAAATAAAAACGTATTTACGACGTAATTATTTAGATTTATTATTTATCCTAAGTGAATAAATGCCTTTAAGCATGAAATGAATAACCTCTTGAATTTAGGATACCCTGTGCTTAGTAACTGTTAAATATTCAATTGCTTAAGTCAGAAGCTCATACTTCTGAATTTAAAGAGTACAACTTAGATTGTTTTATGCCTATACTATTATTTATGAAGTCATTGCTGAATTACGATGATCCTTACTTTTATACGAATGCAAATGGATTAAAACAGCGTTATAGAATTCATGCCAAATAGAAGTCTCCGGATGCATAAATCAGACCCTTAGAAACTTTCAATGTGTGAGATAGAAGCAATGTTATTTGACGAATATTATTTTATTGTGGTACAAAGACAGTTCCATAATATGACTAGCCATAACACAATTGAAAAGCAAATAGTAGAGCTTAGTTGCCGTTGCTAAAATTAGAGACTTAGCGTCTTCTAACTCAGAAGACCACATTTCATTCTGTTTTATAGTTAAACTATCAGCCGTTGGTGACCGGCTTGGTCAACTTTAAGGGTAACTAAGCCAAATGCACTGCCTAGTTGGGTTAAATATTCTAATTCTTCAAGCCACCAATCCTAACACCTTAATTAGTTTTTAGCAATATGCATTAACCAAATCTTTCCACCGTCTAGCTTTTGCCTGCGTGGAAGTACTTTGATTTCAATTGACCTTGACGTATTGAACTTTAGTAATAATTTAAAATTTTTCAGACGGCGATGAAATCACAAAAAAGTATGAGTTAAGGACAGTTCAGCATAGTCGTGAGTTTTTATAATTATTGCATGTTTTGCACGAGCTTGTAGGCAATACTTTTATATTTAAGAATGCATATTTTTTATTCAGGAGATTTTTAATATACTTCCTATTTGTATTTATTTTTAACGTATTGCATTACAATGTTAACCAATTTATACACGAACGTAAGCATATGCGAACTGGTTTTAGCCGCGTGAAATATATATATGTAATACAAAAATTAAATACTTTTGTATTAATAAAAGAATTAAAACTCTTTCGTTTTCATAAAATGTCTTTGTTAAAGAATAAACGTCGAGAGATTCTATTTTGGGAAATCAAGGCTGAAAACATACCATTGAAATATAAATAGATTTATATTTCAAAGGAAGAGTTATTTATAGAATCGTGCCCTTTTTCAATTCCATATAAGGAAGCAGAAATGATTTTCCTTAATGCGTAAGGANAAGTGAAATTTGTCTATATTGAACATGTTTATAAAGCTAATTTATTCTATCGGAATAAAAAATCTTAGATACTTTCGTAACACTTGCTTAGAAATTATTAGTAATTCGAAGCTGAATTCATAAAAAAATACCCTAGTTAGCTTTTTCTTCATAGACCTAACGCGTACACTTCCTTCAGAACTCAAAACACGAGTATTCTTGAATGTGTTGCAATTCGTGTAGTTTCAAATATATAGTTATGAATGCATCGCAATTTGTATAGTTTCGCCATAATATAAATTTGACTGTATTGTAATTCGTATAGTTTCGTAATATGTAGTTCTGAATGCATCACAATTCGTATAGTTTCGTAGTGAATAGTTCTGAATGCATCGCAACTCGTACAGCTTCGCAATGCATGCTTTAGACAATCTTGTGTAGTTCTAAAGTATAATAGCTCTATAATTCAGTTCTATAATCTGCAATTCTGAATGCATCGCAATTGGTATAAACTATAATAATTTCGTCGATGGATTGACGGGCAAAATTCTCTCACGAAAATTTGATTTTTTTTTTTTTTTACACATTGAAAATTCCTTACATACATATAAAAGCCTGAACTAGGAAGATATTTTATGTAATTTTGTTGAAGCAAATTTTATTTAAAAGAATAAAAGTTTCAAAGTTTGAATACTGTTTTCATATGCAACTAGTTTTCATAATGATTTTGTTAACTTATTCTTACCAGTTTACATCATACAAAATACATAAGTAATAAAAACTTCTCATAAAATTAAAGGTCGATATGATATACATAATATTATAAATGACATTGCAAATAGGTAAAATTTATTAAGAATATTAGAAAGCAAAGAGTCATTACTTTCACACTTGTCATTGTTTTGAGCGTAATCAGCTCCGCAGTCGCAAATTTTTACACCATATGTGTTATAGTGGCAATATATTGATCCAATTCCACAGTCACATTCTAGAACAAAAATATATCCATATAAATTACTTAGATTTTTCATGTAGTTGAAACGTATAGAGTAAATATAGTTTGATTTTCGAAGGAAATGATTTTACAAAAAAATATAGTGAATGAAATAATCTTCTGTAAAATCTTCGAAGTTGAATACCGTATATGAAATAATCCCAGCATAAATTTTGACCTGATAAAAGTACTTTCGCTTACCAAGTTGTACCAAGCTTACCAAGGAGTTGTTGTCTCCATAGAGCTAATTTTAGAAAAATGGAATATATCACGTAAATATATTATATCACGTTAAATTGAGATAGCTCAATGAGTGGAATGCGATTTTCTCTAATTGCATAGTTTATTGTGACTACGTACACTGTAGTCCCTTCTTGAAAACTTGAAAAAAGTTCATTAGAACTTTTTTTTTTAAGTTTTCATTAAAAAAATGTAAAATAATTCAATACTATTGCACCTTTTGTTTGTAATACCGCTTTTATTAACTTCTGTACTAAAAAGTGGTTGAATGCAAATGCAATGCTATATTTACGCTAAGTATACGTGCTATTATAAGAATTATTTAAATAGATATTACATACGAAAATCAAGTGTTAGATATTACATCAAAAATAATTGATTGTCACTGGAGCATCGCGTCCTGAAATTCGGACAAACCAAACAAGCAAGTGCTCCCAAAATGTGGAGAGGTAAAAAGAGGGGTTTATTTGATTTATGGAAAATTTTGGACAAAATACATTGTGCATGCTAAAGAAGGAAATGAAATAAAATATGTTTCTTTGTTTCCTTTGCTTGAATAAAAGATTATCTTCGTATGCGTTTATTTATTTTGAGTATTTCTTGAAAATAAAATAATGGAATCATCGAAATTAATGAATGTTAATGTACAGTAGGTACAAAAAAATAATATATGGCTTTTTAATATAATTAAATTTGCGACTTAAAATTGGATTTCTCAGGAGCGAACTAACCGATTTTACTCAAACTTGTATTTTGTCGTATGAAATTACATTCTTTAAATTAATGTAAAATCTGTACATCTTTCCCTTCAAAGTGTTTTTTTGTTGATATTATTAAATAAAGTAATAATAAATAATATTTAATTTTTTTGCATTGAATTATCTTTGAATAAATAAGTTTTATGTTGGCGTGAAAATTTTTTTTTTCTCTTCAGAATAAAACGATCACGGGGCATGGTGAAATACGCAAAAAGTAAAACTAAGGTGAAAGGGTTCGACCGCGCTTTCTTGACTTTATTTCAGTTTCTGACTTACTTTTGCGCAAAATCCATTTTTACTGGAAATTTTCTCACCTTAATTTTTACAGTAAGTAAATTATAATAATTTAACAATATATATTGATATAAAAATTACAATATATCAGATTTTTTGTTCCGTAAAATTTAATAGAAAAAAAAAAAGAATTTTCGGTTAAAAGTACTGTTCCCCTAAATGCCGGTACTTTTTATCGTAAATTGATACGAAATTTGTTACAGTGAAACTGCTAGTATGTAAGACCTATAATATGAGATAAAAACAGAAATGGAAAGGCAACAGAGAAGTAAACAAAAAAATTTAAGAAAAAAATTATTTATTAAAAATTTAAATGCAAATTTAAATATAATTCAAAATTAAAAACAATTTAATAACGAAGAGTTTTAATATATCGTCTTTAGTTCACACTATTATACCTTCAAAAATAGTGCTTTCTAATATTATATTATTATAGTCCAAAAACCGTAAGCCGTAATTTGCTATAATTTAAATAACTAAAATGATTTAACATTAATTTGATCCAAATTCACTATGTTCTGTGAACCGAAATACAATTCCATTACTTGTTTCTTTCTATTTCATAAACTAGAGGCATAATTAGTTACAAAGATGAAGAATGAAGAATGAAAACAATTATGAAACAAATGTGTCAGAATTTTTACAATGGCAACATCGTGTAGTTAATATAAAGTTTACAGACGACCGAGCAAAATATCAGTTACAATACTCTAAGAAGCAGAAAACGCATTGTTTTTATAGTTTTTTGTAATCAGTTGCGCTCCCTTTGAAAAACTTTGTAATTAAACTTGGAACTAGGTGAGATTGAAAATTCTACTTTCCTAAGCATAAAGCAGAATTTCTATTCCGTTTAATTTTAATAAATTTCATTTTTTAATTTCTAATCCTTTTCTAAATTCCCGATATTTTAATTTAAAATTTATACAGACTTGGGAAAATATTTTTCACTTTTCTAAATGCAATTTGCAAACTTTACAAATGTAATTTACAGTTGCAGAAACGATGTTGTGTGTTAAAAATGGTTGAATGTAAACAATGCTTAATTTCATCCGTAAGTTAAGGTCTGTACAAATGTTTCAGTAAAATACGTGATGCAATATCCTGGAGATTTAATATCTACTTTTTAACATACTTTGTTTTGAAATACTGAAATTAAAAATAAAATGATAATTTTTTTTCTGTTTTACTGTGGAGTGTAAAATGTTTTACTCGCAAGAACAACTAAAGCAACGTTTAGAAACAATTAACAAGCAATTGACAAATTACACACTAAAACTAAAAATGCAAGTTTAATAAAATTAATGTTGACCAAATTGGTACAAAATGAACTAATAATACAGAAATTTTAATTACTACTAGATTCAGAACTTAAAACCTGCTTGATTGCGTTAGGAACGTTAGAAAGAGTTCCAATTTCATCAGGCGAGCAAATGATTTCCGATGTTTTCTGCTCTGCTTTCCTCAATAACTATAAAATAATGATATCTATATCGTTTTTCTACCTCATTCACTTAAATTTTAATTTGAGAGATGCTTATCTGCATATTATGCTTTTAATATTTTTACAAGACACTTAAATATTAATATTTTTGCTGATAAAGAGGAAAATACAAGTACTCACCCAGTTCATAATAACTCTCGTTTTTTAATCCAATTATGTTTTTGAAATGGCTGGTAAGTGCTTGCAATACATTTTCATTCTGTTCATCTAAATTGTCAGTAACATTTTTAGCTTGGACAGAAACTTGGTCAAAAAGATTAACACCCAAGAGGAATGTGACTAATAGGCAGCATACAACCATTTTTCAGACTTTTCTATTTAATGCTTCATAACTAAAGCACTAATTTAAGTGATATAATTTGTCAAGGATAGTAAAATGCATCAATTTAGATTGCCATATATTTATTGAAACATTAACTGGATAATTTGTTGCAGGGAGAAACAGTTTGATAAGACATATCCTTATCACCTTATCAGGTTGCCAAGCAAAGTGTTAATTGCTAGGGAAGAAAAGAAATCAGTATTTATTAAAAAAAATGCTTTTGCTTTTGTAATTAACAATTAATTTATCTTTTGTAATTTATAATAAAGAAAACGACGCTGTTGAATTTTTAAACTACTGATTTAATTTTTATCTTTTGTATAGCTCTACACTAACCTAATGTAATTATAAACTAAAAATCATCTATGGTGTAGTTTAACATAGGAGAGATGAAACCCAATAATACGCTGAAGTCATCCTTCGGATTATTGTATCCGATATTATTACAATGTACCATATTTGGTTTTGTGTTTTGATTAGTTGTTAGCTTAACAATAATAGCGTTATCTTAAACATAAACATTTATAATACTCGCAATTATACTTATAAATGAGTGAAATTATAGAATATTAAGGCTAGTACTTTGAAAGGAATGTGTATTGAAAAAGGTAATTAGGCTAAAATAAAAATTCATCATCAATTTTTACCAAAAGTCTAAAATTGTTTTTTTTTTCTTTCTAAAGTAATATAAAGTGTGTTATATAGTGTGAGCTGTTAACATTTATGTTAAGATTTTTTGAAGAAAATAAAATTAATCAAGATTTCACGAATGATAAGGAAGAAGGGATTAAAAATATAAAATCCTGTTTGATTGACGGAGGAAACAGAGAAAAGTTGAAAGACAAAAAAACTTCACTGTTTCTTTCGGCAACGAAATTGGTTTGAACATTTTCCTTTTTGTGTGTCTCACTTCAGATTCGACACGTTGCGATATCACGTTTTTCTGCTCTCTTATATAACGAACCCTGATGTTTATACTTTTTATCTTTGTTTCCGACGAAGATCCTAGTATACTTCTCGCAGTGGTCCGGGCTTCAAATGGTGGATATTCTAGATTTTAACTAGTGGTAGGAGTTATATGACTGAAATGAATGTTCTGTAAATGCTGTTCGCTTTTAGAAATAGCATTTTTTCATGAACAACTCAAACCTGCTATGAAGCTTAAGTAGCAAAAAACATGTGGTTAAGAACTTAGCATTAATCCGTTAAATGTTAAGTAAATACTCTAATAAATATTTATAAGTATCACTTTAAGTTATTTGAAGACAAAAAAATTTGTATTTGATTATTGAGGATGCATTACAGTGTTTACCCAAGATACCAAGAAGCTTGATTTCTAATATGACAGATACTCAGATTTTTTTTTGCATTCCTATACATCTTTATATATAAGAAGAGAGTGGAATGATAACACATAGCCAATCACAGAAGACTTCTGGTTAGTAACGCACAAAACAGTCAATCAAAATTGAGAACGCATGTGTGTGAAAAGGTAATAATTTTTAATAATGCTGTCAAAAAATACAAAATGCAAACTGACCTCAAATAAAACTCAGAGGACTTCGCATCAAATAATTAAGAAAACTCTACTATTACGCTCATAAAAAGGAAGATATATTAACTCAACAACAAAATTATAACATCGCCATTCCGAAAAAGAAAAAAAAATCTCACACTTGTTACGTAAAGCTACAAAAAGACCGAACGATTACTTATGCAAGCGATTATATATGATTATTATGAACTATTATGAACTAAACTTTATGCAAACGATTGCTTATGACGTCATTAGATAAAAGTGTCATTAACGCAATATTATCCAGTGTTTATTAATGATTTTGAGTGGAAATGTAAAAAGATAGTTGTTCTGAAGTTTTATAATAGAATGTTTGTTTTGATAGAAAGCAGTTATTTATTTTAGAATTCCAATATATTTTAATAGCTTTGATAAATCTGGTAGAGTTATTGGAAGCACGAATCAAAACTCTCTAAAGAAACTATTTACATTCCAAATTATCAAAATATATTGAATAGAGTTTATTTTAAAAAACTTATATCTTTTATAAAAAACGGTCGCCGTGAATATCTTGGGCGATATCAACAGCGCCATAGAGCTGAACAAAATTTAGCAGCTGGAAAATAATCATAGTGCTATCAACACGCGACGGCGGAATGCGCGGCGAGGAAATGTTGAAGAGTCAAGATGTTTAAATGAAAACAAATACCTTGGTGAGTCTGTATCAGTGCTATCCCTTCATCATCTCACATAATATCTTTAAGACATTATACCCCCTTTTTCCGTTGGAACACTCAGTGATGAATGTGTAAACTGTGGTGCTCTTTTGTTTCCAGCAGAGCATGGCAGAACGAAATTTAATTGCTGCCATCATGGCAAAGTTGAGCTCGCCAATGTGGAATATCCAGAAATATTAAAAGATCTTTTACTTGGCAGCCATTCTGATGCAATTAACCTTAAACAGAATGTTCGAATGTACAACTCTGCATTTGCGATGGTAACTTTTTGGCCATCTCATGAAATTTCTTTTAAAGGGATCAGTTGTCTTACTTTTAAAGGTGATGTCAATGTTACTGCGACAACAAGCTTGATCCCACCTAATAATCATAATCACAATATTGCTCAAATTTATATCCAGGACAGTGATTCAGCATTGTCGAGTAGAAATTCAGATAAATGTCTTAGATAGAAATATCTTTCATAGAAATGTCTTAGATGTCTCCATATCGGGAACTTCCGGCATCCTATAAGATCAATGATTTGAGTTATTAGGCTCTGACACGCGTGCTTCGGATACGGAGATTAATCTCCGGCTAATGCCCTATAGTAATGTGTTAAATAATATTGCTTCCTCACTTTATATAAGCTTATAATATTGTTTGTATTAAGATTGCTTTATATAAGTTAATTATGCTGATAATAAGCACCTCTGACATTTTACAATCATATCATATTCTCTCTATGTGATGTAGGTGCAGAAAAATTGTCAGCTAATCTCCAGGAAGACGACTTTAATTTTGTTCGCGAAGCAAACAAAAATGTAATTGCGTAGCAATTATCGGGGGTTGGCGAGCGGTAGCGAGCAGGATGCNATATATATAGTTAGGTATTTCCTTTAATAATTTTCTCACTCCCCCACATTTTAAAATGAAATTTGGAGTTATTTTTGTGATTGCAATTATATTTTGCCATTTTTTAAAATTATATTTCAAATTTAAAATTCTACGCTTTACTTTCTATCTTTTCTAATTCATTTATTTTTTTATTTCTGATCAAAATTATTCAAAATTCTGAAAAATCTAATCTGTCTTCATGTTCTATGGATGATAAATTATTGAAAGCTCGGCGCAAAAATCACGTGAGGTTAAAATTTGTAATAAGACTTCCGGTTTCTGCGTCAATTTGGCACTCAATTTTGCAACTAAACTTTAAGGATGACAATCAAAACATGGTTAACTTTACTTTTCATTTATATTGTGATATTAATTTCCTTAAACCGATACATAACCCAGCATCTTTTACAGCTTATGAAATACAGAAAAAAAATTATGAATGGCGAAATTACGTGCCCAATTACTAAGCTTTACAATAAATCTTCCTAGGATTTTGAGCCAGTTCACACATCATTTCGCAGCATAAACTGAGCAATACACCGGAAATTTTTCTCCTCTGGGATACATTTTTGGATGCTTAGATCTAGACTCAGCGGATACAAGACGAAGAGGCACACACCGTACGAGGTGACTGGACAGCGCAGAGGGGGTTTTGGAAGTGAACAGGTAAGGAAGCAGACTTAGTAGGAGACTTCTTGGCCTAGGCTGAGCTGTAGTACTAATGAAGAAGAAGAACTAAGAACTTGTTAAATTTAGGGTAATCTGTGTGAAAGAGTATTTAAGAAACATATATCTTCCATTTTAAAGACAGGAAAAAAAGACCCTTTTGTAAAGAATTTATTTGTTATTTGAAATATTACTCGTAACAGTTAAACATTGGGTTACAAGTAAGGAAAGATTTTCGAAATTTTTTTTTTATTAGGATTGAGCAAATATTATAAGGTTGCTTAAACCGTACTAACAATTATGAATTTAAAAAAAAAATTAGGGGTGGGTGGGAAAGCGAGAGGTGTGAGAGCGGAATAAAATCAGTGCCTAGAACCACCATTTACGAATAGGAAAAAATTTGTCGAGGTATAGTTTTTCTACGATAAGAACTCCCCCCGCTACAAAGTCCGAAGCCGTCTGCTGCTATGGAAACAAGAATAGCGCATTCAGGGAGGGTAGCTTCTTTTCACTCTAGGACTAACAAAGTACACCGAGGAAAAAAATTCTCCTTCTCTCTCCGACACGAGTCAAAACCTGTCCTAAGCAATGACCCAACACTCTTACTTGTAATAGTTATACCTCGTTACTATAGTCATCGCTCCTTGTCCAGATGAATGGCTATAGGTTTAGTTTAGACTATAGTTTGGCCTCATTTAGACTTGCTTGAGTAGGTATCCTCACGAGGTTACTAAGAAATGCAAAAGTTACCATAGTTATTTTTTGAGGCGATAATTTTTTTTTTACAGTTTATATTTCTGTTGTTGACTTAGAACTTTAAAATGGACTTAGGCGATTAAGAGGGTATTTTTTTAATATTTTGTTTCGATATATTTACGTATTATCATGATAGGGATATTTTTAAATTTGTTATTATCTTCAACGCACAGCTGCACAAAAAACTAACATACGAGATTTTGTATAAGCAGAGATGCAGACAGATATTTTTTCCAGAGGTTGCTTTACTTTAAATAAAGAATTTTTTTTTCCTTGAGGAATACGTTTCGGAACATTTTTATGATGTTACTTTTCCTGCGAAATTTATTATATCTTCATGTCACAAGTTAAATTTAAAAAAATAAAATAAAATAAATTATAATACTTAAATAAATGAAAGTAAAAAAAAGGAGAGAACACCTTTGCATTCAGTGTTTTGATTAAACTAAAACGAGAAATGTAAATTTTTTGAAATGGGCTATTTTCGGAGGAATAATTTCATCTTTAATATTTCATAGCTGTTGACAGCTGACGCCTGTTGTCGAGAAATTTATCTTGAGATTTGTACTGAGTTTGGATGTAACTATTATTTTTATTGGTTTAAATAAAAATGTCATGAATATTTTCAATGTTTTCCGAAATGCGTCGGGGGATCTGTTTAATTTTGAAATATTGTCTTTATTCTTTGTTATACTTCACCTGAATCGGAACTTAATCCCACTTCAGTTTATGAAAAACGTTTGCATTAGATTTATTCTCTGTTATACTTCACCTGAATCGGAACTTAATCCCATTTTAGTTCATGAAAAACGCTTGCATTAGATTTATTCTCTGTTATACTTCACCTAAATCGGAACTTAATCCCACTTTAGTTTATGAAAAACGTTTGCATTAGATTTATTCTCTGTTATACTTCACCTGAATCGGAACTTAATCCCACTTTAGTTCATGAAAAACGTTTGCATTAGATTTATTCTCCGTTGTACTTCACCTGAATCGGAACTTAATCCCACTTTAGTTTATGAAAAACGTTTGCATTAGATATATTCTCTGTTATACTTCACCTGAATCGGAACCTTATCCCACTTCAGTTTATGAAAAATGTTTGCAGTAGATTTATTCTCTGTTATACTTCACCTGAATCGGAACTTAATCCCACTTTAGTTTATGAAAAACGTTTGCAATAGATTTATTCTCTGTTATACTTCACCTGAATCAGAACTTAATCCCACTTTAGTTTATGAAAAACGCTTACAGTAGATTTATTCTCTGTTATACTTTACCTGAATCGGAACTTAACCCCACTTCAGTCAATGAAAAGCGTTTGCAGTAGATTTATTCTTTCACTCTCTGAGATGCGAAGCGTATACTGTACTACTACTTTAAGCCAGGCAACCACGAGAAGGAAAAAAACCGTATGAAAAAATATTTGTAGTTCAAGATGTGTTATTTCGAATAACATTGGCATTGTTATTTTTTATCATATTACTTCTAACATTTTGATTGAAAATGGTACAGCGATTTTTAGTGGTCTCAGCTTATCATGAGAGCTGATGAAAAGTGGTCTTGCGCTTTTTCTTTTTCAACTGTAACCTTCTGAGAATGAACAAAATTAAGAAGAAAAAAAAATGAAAAAAATGAAATCCTTCTTCTTATTTCTAATAATTTATTGAATTTTGTGTCTTAGACAAATATGAGTTTCTTAGTTGTTCAAACAGATCGGGTAGTAAAAGGACATTCTTGAAGCAAATTTATTTACTAATCAGACATTCTGAAAAAGAAATGGAAATTTCTGTTACAATTTTATAAATATATTCCATACTTTTCATTTTGACTATGGTGGTAATGTACAAAGCGGAAAAAAACGAACCACGCTGAATATCGTTTAATCCCTAATGATCGAATTTTCCCGTTTTAGGACTCAATCATACTGGCTTAAGGGGGTGACCTCAAATTTACTCTTTAATTAGTACAGACAATAACGAAATCAGACTCAAAAACATACTTTCACTGAACCTTTTTTCCTGCGGATTCCGATTTTTGATGTCCAAAATATAGGATGTAGCCGCAATCTGGAAAATATAGTCCTAATAGTTTGGTCAGGAGAGTGGTCAAAGGTTTGGACCAGGGCCGGGATAGCCTGGTCGGTAGGGCGCTGGGCCCATATCCAAGAGGTCGTGGGTTCGATCCTCGCCGGCCGAAGACTCCCCGTGTAGTAAATGGTGACTGATGCACGTTAATTCTGTCGAGTCTCAAAGTCCTCCAGGTTCCCCCAACAAATCAATACCTCTGGGGGTACTGATCCAGGAGTTTCCTTGTCTTCTGGATTGGTTCAAAATTAAAAGGCTACGGAGTGGAACGTAAGTAGTCGTAAATCCATGAAATTGGGTCGGCTGTTCAACGACGGTTATAAAAATAAAATAAAAAAGGTTTGGACCTTTTCATGTTATTCTTATTTTTCGAGTATTTTACCATATCTCGAGAACTTTTTGAGTTAACTAATAATTTCTTACACACAAATACAATATTCATTTATCCGAAGATAATTCCATGCAAAAAATAAATTTTAGTAAATATTTATCCTTTTTTATTATTTTATTTAAGTTTTGAAATGTACTGTATTCTAAAAATGTATTCTGTAAGAAATGCATTTGAAATGTATTCTAAAAAATTTTGAAAAGTAAGGTATAAAATTTTTTACATCATTTTGAAGTATCTAATTTTACATGGAAAAAATTATAGATTTTGAACGAAATCGGTTGAATAAATCAAGAGAAATCAAATTTTAAATAACGGACTATTTTAAAATTTAATTTCTCAGGAGCTATTCAACCGATTTCGCTCAAATTTTCTATTTTGCCATGTAAAATTAGATACTTAAAAATGAGGCGAAACATTGTATACCTTACAAGCCAAAATATTTTCCCCTATTATTAGGTAAAATAATAAAAAGACGTAGATGAGAAGAAATTATATTTAAGCAATTTCGATGTGCTATACGGTATTTTTTGGGATCTTCTTCTCGAAGTGCAAGCACCCAATGAGGGAATCTGACATAAAAATTAAAAATATATTTAGACATTGAAAGACGTGCAATAAACTTCTTTTTTGATTGGATGGATTGGAAGATAAGAAACATCACAAATGCTATCTTTAAAAAAAAAAATGAAATGCTTGAAATATTTGGTACTTTTCCATTACACCGGAGCAGGTGATAAAGCCGCTAATAATGATGCATCCAAAGTCAAACGGAATCTCGCTTCTGGTAACCTTTTGTCTCCACATTTTCAAAGCAAGCTGTCATTTCCCCCTCATCAGTCACGTCTTTTTCTTAATCCGAAAAATTTACGCAAAAAGCAATGAAAATTTGGGATTTGCCCAAAACAGAGAAAGAAGCTGTCAGGTTCTTTCAAGAGAAAGGTGTTTTGGCTGAAATCGCAATTTCTGATAAGAATCATGAAATGAAATTGCACATCGAAGATGAGATTCAATGGCGTTGCAACCTTTCATCTTGTCCACTGTAAAAGAAGTGTCTGTAAATGAACATGGTTGCAGTAATCGAAATTGAGCTTTTTGAAAAGTTTATTTATTGTTGGAGCGAAGAATTAACCTCAGTTAAATGGTGTGAGAAGCAATTGGAAATCAAGGAAAATATCGAAAAAGAAACTGTAATATATTCCGATTCATAGAAATTATACTGACTAGTAAGCTGGAAGCCAACGAGATAATTTTTCCGATGAAATTTTTAAGAAGCAGGTTATGCCGCTTTGTTATTAAAATTATTCTAAGTTTCCTTTCTTACCATTAAGTTTCTTTTACCATTATGGCAACCCAGTTTTTAACCTATCTAATATTTTCCGTTATTGTTATTGTAATCATTTCCTCCCTCATTAAGATATTTTTTAAAGATTTTTTGAGAAAAAAAAGGCATTATTATTAACTGTTAACTGTCTTAAACTATAAGAAAAGTGTAAATTTTAAACTATGTATTCTATCTTGCCATTATCGCATCTGGGTTTAAGAAAGCACAAATAGCTTAAATATTTAAAAAAATCATTATATGTTTTAAAAAAATTAAAACAATTGGCCCAACTTTTTCTTGTGATCTTCAGAATAGTTGTTTTCTGAAGCTGTTTCATTAAGTAAAAAATATATTAAACATAAAAATTAAATATAAACGTCAGTTAAAATACAAATGCCTGCAATGTTATTCATTCATTTCTTTTATATTGCATAAAATTTGTCAACGTCAAATAAGTTTAAAGTTATCATATGGTAAGTTCTAGAATTAGGCTTTCTTCGGATACCTTTTGCAGCAAATGATGATGGTGCACACGATGATGATGAGGGCAAAAATCACGGATTCGATATAGGTTGCAATTCTCCATCCACTAGCCTCAGGTACTGTAAAGAAGAAAAAATAAAGATATATCGATAATGTGTGATTTGGTACAACGGTTGGTATTAACGATTCAAATTGTGTTGTGCATTTACCAAATAGGATGATGGAAGACAAAATCGTGCTTCGAGTATGGGGATTACGTTAAATGAGTTTGTGAAGGTATATCATATATATATATATATAT
>NC_092205.1:25953193-25959041 GCF_043381705.1 Parasteatoda tepidariorum | reverse complement strand
AAGAGAGAGAGAGAGAGAGAAACAAGAAAAAAATTTAAAACAAATATTCAAAAATTTAAAAAAAAATATTAAAAGCCGGATGACAAAATAAGGAAAAGATACAGACTCGTCATCATCTCACACGATTATATCCCAAAAAAAAAAGAGTACATTCTAATATTGAATTATTATAGACAAAACAAACTATATTAATACAATAGTAGCTTTTGATTACAAAACCTAACCGCAATGTTTAGTTGAGGTGGTAGGTGAGTTGAAAAAGATTCTTTAAGACTGATTAATTAAGGTTATATAGCGAATCATTGTTAAATCAAAGAAATAAAACTATTGATTATCTGGAATAATAGTATATCTGGCAAAAGGATGACGGATATACAAAATTGTCTGTGACAGTAGGTTTAAAGCTCGAAAGTGTTTTAAAAAAATTATTCTTGATCTTGAAATCACACTTGGCTTACTTTAAGCAACTTGTCAGATTTCTTAACCGTCTTTCCGCACCTTCTCACATTTATTTGCGATTCCAAACGTGTATAATTTTTATTTTACTATTTTTTTCATAATGATTTTATAAAAGTATTCACATTTGCAGGTTTCGTCCATCTCCCACGTTCTTCTTTCAGCTACGTAACCTGCCACACATGTGCATCTGGTATATTTGTCAGAAGTGAGTTCACAGGAAATGCTATTTGGTCCACAATCACATCCTATAAAAACAAAATTAACTTGTAATATGTGCACGTCACAGGTATATTTGCGAAAATAATCTAAATAACTTTAAAATTAAACTATCGTAACTGTTTTCGATACCAATATTTTAAACATATTTTCTAAACTTTATTTTTAATTCTTAACATGAACCAAAATAATAGGCGTTTAAGGCTGAACAATAGTAATTCAGAAAACACTTTTTAGCTGGTTCTATGCAATTGGTTTGTGTTACATTTTTATTTTTGCGGGCTTTAATCATATTGCAAAACTCATATTTTAATTTGTATTTTTTACCACCATAAAAGACAACCACTTGCTCCTTTTTCACATTTTTTTCCCTATTTCTTTTTCATACACATGACACTTCTCAGCGCCATCTCTCTTTCTTTTTTTGAATTAATTACGTGCGAGAGCAAAAGGTAACATGAATTTCTGCAACATTTCAAAATAAATAATGTTACTTCGCAAGTATATAATATTTTTCTTCCTAAAATAATTAGTTGTGTAAATTGAAATATAAAATCAATTTGTATTTTTTGGTTCAAATACACCTTAAAAAATTGGTTTTACGTTGAACCTATATCGCAACAGCATTTATATCGTACCTACATTGTACCTCACAAATCTATCGTACGTCATATTTAATGTTAATGGCATAAATTAACAGGAAATATGACGTAATTTCGTTTAATCCTTGAATGAAACTGTGGTGCAAAGAGGATGATATTACAGTTATTATTGCGCTCAAAACTCTTAAAACAGTGCATGGTCCACGATGGCAAATTGAAAATCGGTGTACCTTATCCGGAATTATTAATCAGCCAGCAAAAAAAAATTATGGTATCATCGAAGCTACAATGAAAACACAAAATTAACGGTTACTTTTTTCCCAGACAGATATGTTATTTCATAACAAGTGCTTGTGCTTGTAGTCCGACTATCAAGTGTTTATGTTACCGTCAAAATATGACTTTCTATATACTGTATTGTATGGAATATATTGCATAGAACGTATAGTAAAGAATGTATTCTAAAGTCGTATTGTATATAATTCATAAAATCGAGAGGGATACTTAAAATGATTAATATTTACGCACTATTTATAGAATTCTACACAATATTTCACTTGTTTTACTATAAAATGACTGATAAAAAACCGGCAAGGTATAAGATGAAAATTATTACTCATATTTTAGAATGATTTCTGATTAAATGACTGACTTACAAGTTTTCTACATATCATGGCTGGGTAAAATATGTAATTTTGATATTTCATACTTTTCCTGAAAACACAAGGTATATTAAACATTGAGCAGGCATTCTAAAGAATGTCGTCATTTTAGTCATTTTATACGTTGCTGATATTAGAGGAAAATTGAAAAATCCATTCTTCTCACATGGACAAATGTGTCAGCCTTACTCGCTAGTCAGAAAAATTTCTCATTTACTTAACGCACCACACGACGAAATAAAAAAAAAAAGTGTAATAAGCAGTAGAATGAACACAAAACGAAACGTTCAATTGTCAGAAGTCGAAGAAAATCCAAAATAAATTAAGTATTGCTGTAACGAAATTCTTATGATTTCAATTTTGGTTGGAGGTGTTGCAATGCGTTCAAGAAAAATCTAGTTCCGAGCAAAACTTTCTTAGCTTAAATTTGTTTCGGCAATTTTTACTCTTTTTAGTAATTAAATTGGAAAAAAATATTTAAATTATCGCTTAATTTTTTTACAAATTTATTTAACAAAATTTAACTATTTTTTGCCTTAAATTTTTTTTTAAAAATTTAGTTAACAAAAATTAACACTTTTTTCAATTTTGTAAAAACAATTTAAATTAATCCACTTAAAATGCATAAAAACTCTACATTTAGGAAGTTTATTCGTATATTAATTAGCTCACATTTGATTAAGCAAACTTCGAATAAAAAATAATAGGCACCGTAATGGAGCGTGATTTTAATTTTTGACATAATATACACACTATTTAATTAAATATCTAACCGAGATTCTCACTTCCACCATGATGCGTAAAAATCAAATGAAAGTTATTTACCGAGACGAGATTAAAGAGATACACGAATTCATTATAAAATTATGTCTATCATGAAATAGATATCATAAAATTGTATCGAGAAACTGTTTAAATCTATAAAAGGGAATCTCTAACTCGATGGTGTGTACTATGTCAGAAATTGGAATAGCATTTTATAACGAAGGCAAATTAATTGAAAAAAAAATATTTATTTGGGTGTCAGAAACTTCCTACATCGAAGCTGGCTGAACCAAATGCTAATAACTAGCTAATATACAGCATTACCGAAACCACAACCTATTATTTTAATAGATAATTATTATTTTAATAGATTACTGTTGTTTTAATAGATAACGAGAAATTATCTTTAGCAGGAGTAACTTGTATATAAAATTGTGCTTAACTTACTTTCGCATTTACCATATTCAGCAATGTATCCTTTTCTACAAGTGCATACTTTAGAGAAACCTTTTAAATGGCAACTTATTGCATCGTATCCACAATCACATTCTACCATGAAATAAACAAAAACAATTTTTAATTTATAAATAAAAGAAATGCAACAAAAAACTGGCAATTTACGATTCGTTAAGCTCATATTGGACACAAAACTTCATTATATCACTAAATTTGCATTCCAATAAATAAATTGAAATGAAAAAAAAGAAAAGAAAAAAAAAGGAAAAAAGAAACGACTAGCTAAAGCTACAGAACCTCACTTTTTTAAAATTAACTGGGACCGTTATCTGTCCTAATTACCTGAAGGTTCCCCCATAAATTATAGATAGTTTTATAAATTCTAATTATTTCTATCAGATATTATTTTTCTCGAAATAATTGAAATACAGCGATGTATCTTCCAATCCAGTTAAATCGGGATTTATAGGAATTCTGGCTTTTTTAATCTATCGAAACTAGGAATGAATTTGAACGTTTCAGCAGGAGCGATGCTGCATCGTTTTCTAATATCGATATAATATCGACATACCAAATCTCGAACATATTGATCTGTAGATGTGTGGATCTGTTTGATTGTTTTGATTGAAATGGCTGTAGAAATTTTAAAGATAAACGGTGCTATAGACATGCTGACTTAACAATTATTGGTTCGGTTGTTTTTCTTTTACGAGCAATAGCATAGATATAATATTCAAGTTACAGCTCGAATAATGAAGCAGGGATAAATTTTCTATCTTATCTCATGATAGAAATAGAAATAATTTACAATATCTGCGACCTTCTATGCGGAAATGTCCCGAACTCATACTTAAGGTGATTTGTGCGATTTTGTTGCCACTCAGCCTAAGTTTCTTACTTCCGTTTTGTCTATTTCTTGCTAACATTTTGATTTGCATTTTTAGAGTTTGAGAATCCTGCACTTTCGTAAGAAAGAGAATTGCGTTTTATGTTTTCAAATCTTACTTTAAGCTAATTTAAACACGCAATAAATTACGTTATTTAAGTACGTTAATTACACGCAATAAGTACGTTAATTATTAACTAATTAACGTGTTAGGATTTGCCATTTTGAAATAAGCATGAAATATTACCTAATATTTAAAAACCAAATTATTATCTTATTTAATATTTTTTTAATGAATAAAAATCATTAATACAAATCTGTAATCCTTTTATACCACAGCTTCAAACTGAGTGCAGAATAAAATTTGTATTAAGAGATTCCCTCTACTTCTACCTAACACATTAGCATAAAATTCGAAAACTGTTATATGGTTGCTAATGCGTTGATTTCATTGAAATTCGTTAATATTTCTCACTCATTCTTTTCCACCAACACATTTGGATGCATAAGGTTAAGGTAATCTAATCAATTAATAGCCAATATATGGATTCCTTAACTTTCCTTGGCGAAAACTATTTCAACTTACGCATGACGCTTGCATTTTTGATTTCTTGGTGGACGAAGGTGTCATGTGGGGTTTAGCCCTACAGTCGCATCGTCCGGACAATTTTTTAAATTTATTAATTTATATGTACACAAAAATGAATCATTATTTTACTTTGGAGCGCATTTTTATTGATTATAATTTGATTTTTAAGCAATTTATGATTTTTGTTAAAAAATTGCTTACCTAACATCATACTGGTATAATATATGGACAACTACAATACGACGAATGGTAAATTCTTAAACTTATGGTGAAAACATCCAACCTCTTCAACTTATGGTATACGCTAATCAAGCCACTTCAACGAATACTAAAATGTTTTCAAGCACCAAAACTATTTACCTTGATATGATTGGAGGAGGGCTTGAGGAGCTAAAATATTTTAATTTAGTTGTGCTTTGCGTTAGGCTTTGTCACCATTAAATTTTATATGTTCGTTGTACGAGATAATTATGAAAGATGACAAAGCTGCGTATTAAAGACGGCTAGTATATCTAAAAAGTGTGAATGAAATATGACATTGCTGCTACAAAGAATTCGAGCACGACTTTTGTAAAAGATGCTTGTTAAGAATACATCTGGCAATTGGATTAAACAGCATTAAAGAATTCATGCCAAATAGAAGTTTCTAGATGCATAAATCAGGCACTTAGCGACTTAAAATTTGTGAGATAGATATAATATTATTAGATGAAAACTACTGTATTATGGTACAAAGACCATTCCATAATACAATTAACTATAAAGCAATTGAAAAGCAACTAGAAGTGCTCAGTTGCCGTGGCTAAAATTAGAAACTTCGAGTCTTCTAACTCAGGAGACCACATTTCATTCTGTTTTATAGTTAAACTAGCCGCCTTTGGTCACAGGCTTGGTCACGTTTCAAGCAACATAGAAACTTTAAGGGTAACTAAGCCATAGTTGTATTTAAATATTCTAACTCTTCAAGCCCTCCATTTTAAACACAGTTTAAAGCAATATGCACCATCTAGCTGTTGCCTGCGCGGAAGCACTTTGATTTCAATTGATCTCGATGTATTGAACTTTAGTAACAATTTAAAATTTTTCCGACAGCTATCAAATCACAAAAAATACCTCAAGTATGAATTCAGGACAGTTCAGCATAATAGTCTGTACAAGTAATAAAAGAAAAACTCATACCACTGCTCTTTATGTGCCGTTTATATATATATAT
>NC_092205.1:25925097-25953137 GCF_043381705.1 Parasteatoda tepidariorum | reverse complement strand
TATATATATAATACACAATTGTGTTTGTATTACTTTTAAATATGGATGTTATATATTCAGCTAAAAGTGATTTTAATGCTCAGTTAAGCCCACATGAAGCTAGTCATTTAGATGTACATCAAAGTTTATGTTTGGTAAACCAAATAAAAATATAAAATTTTTATAGTATATGGAATTATATGACGTTGTTTTCCCCATCTACTAATTCTAATATTTATAACCAAACTATACTTACCTATACATTGGCCGAAGTCGTTTTGTAAATAATTTTCTGGACATCTACAGACTTTTTTGTTATTTATGAAAGTGCATGATCTAGCATTGAATCCACAATAACACCCTGTTGAATAAGAGTTTTCATTTTTACTATGTCTTAAACCTATTTAATTCAATACAATATAACAAAAATTTAATAGTGAATTGTTAGTGAACGATAATTGTTAGTGAAGTATGGGAATATAAAAAGATATTCCCGCAAACATATTTCAATTTATTCAGTGTTACACACTATAAAAATTTGGTACTTAAGTATCTGCAAAATCATATTGAATGTAACTGTAGAAATTTTTGATGTAATTTTTTACGTTTTCCCAAAGAATCGAATTAATTTTGTTGCTTTAATAGCAATTTGTAAAGTGAAATTCGTCTATATTGAACTTGTTAATAACACTAAATTGTTTTATCTGAATAAAAACTCTTAGATACTTTCTGAACACTTGCTTAGAAATTATTAGTGATCCGAAGCTGAATTCATAAAAAAAATACCGTAGGTAGCTTTTCCTTCATAGATCTAACGTGTACGCTTCCATCAAAACTCAAAACATGAGTATTCCTGAATGTCTCGCAATTCATATAGTTTCGCAATGTATAGCTCTCAATGTATCGCAATTTGTATAGTTCTGCCATATATAAATTTGACTGCATCGTAATTCGTATAGTTTCGTAATATGCAGTTCTGAATGTATCGCAATTCGTATAGTTTCGCAATGCATAGTTTTGATTATCCTTTAAAGTAAAGTTTCGCAATGTATAATTCTGAATGTATCGCAATTTGTATGAACTATAACGATTTTGTCGTTAGACTGACGGGTGAAATTCTTGCATGAATTTTTTTTAACCTAAACTTAAAATTCCATACATGAATATAAAAGCCTGAACTTGAGAAATATTTTATGTAATTTTGTTGAAGCAAATTTTATTTAAAAGAATAAAAATTTCAAAATTTAAATACTGTTTTTATATGCAGGTAGTTTCTCCAATGATTTTGTTAACTTATTCTTACCAGTTTTCATCATGCAACATACATAAGTAATAAAAACTTCTCATAAAATTAAAGGTCGATATGATTTACATAATTTTATAAATAACATTGTAAATAGGTAGAATGGATTAAGAATATTAGAAAGCAAAGAGTCATTACGTTCACATTTGCCATTGTTTTCTTCGTAATCAGTTCTGCAGTCGCAAATTTTCACTCCATATGAGTTATAGTAGCATGATCTTGATCCAAATCCACAGTCACATTCTAGAACAAAAATATATCCACATAAATTACTTAGATTTTTCACGAAGTTGAAACGTATAGAGTAAATATAGTTTGATTTTCGAAGGAAATGATTTTTTTTTAAAAATATATACCGAATTAAATAATCTTCTGTAGAATCTTCGAAGTTAAATACCGAAAATAAAACAATCCCAACATAACTTTTGATCTGATAAAAGGGTTTTCGCTTACCAAGTTGTAATCTCCATGGAACTAATTTTAGAAAAATGGGAGCGTAATTAGTCGTAAGTATAGAGGATTATGTTACTATATTAAATTGAGATGGCTTAATGAGTGAAATGCGATTATCTCTAATTGCATAGTTTATTGTGACTACGTACACTGTGGTCCATTCTTGAAAAAAAAGTTCAGTAGAACTTTTTTTTCAAGTTTTCATCTGAAGAATGTAAAATAATTCAATACTTATTCACCGTTTGTTTGTAAAACTACTTTTATTGACATCTGTATTAAAAAGTGATTCATTTTGATTACTGTATGCAAAATGCAATGCATTATTTACGCAAACTATACGTGCTATTATAAGAATTATTTAAATATAGATATTACATACGAAAATCAACTGTGGGAAATAATTGATTGTCGATGGAGCATTGCGTCCTGAAATTCGAACAAACTAAACAAGCAAGTACTCCCAAAATGTGGAACGGTAAAAAGAGGGGTTTCTTTGATTTATGGAAAATTTTGGGCAAAATACATTGTGCATGCTAAAGAAGGAAATAAAAAATGCTTCTTTGTTTCCTTTACTTGAATAAAAGATTATCTTCGTATGCGTTTATTTATTTTGTGCATTTCTTGAAAATAAAATAATGGAATCATCGAAATTAATGAATGTTAATGTACAGTAAAAAAAAATGTACGGTAAAAAGATAATAATACATGACTCCTTAATGTAATTAAATATGTGACTTAAAATTGTATTTCTCAAGAGCGAACTAACTGATTTTATTCAAACTTGTATTTTGTCATATAATTCTTTAAATTAATGTAAAATCTGTACACTTTTCATTTCTAAGTGTTTTTTTGATAATATTGTCAGACTATGAATTTCAATGAACAAGGTTCGAGTAAGAGTCAGAGATCACGAGTTCGAAAAACCTCTAAAAGAGGGAGTTCGAACATTTAAAAATAATTTAAAGACAGAATTTGCATAGTATTAATTTTGTGTTATGCAGCTTTATGCAGCTGTTATTTTGTATATATATAACAAATCAAGATTGGATTTTTTTTTTTTTTTTTTTTTGATTTTCATGACTGTATGTATTGAATTCGTTACCACATGTTATGGAGAGGATATGTTTTCTATTATTATGTTTAAGTTTAGTTATGATTTTTCTTGCTTAATTAAAGTTCTGATTAGTTCAAAGATGACTTTTTCATTATACTTGCTAAGCATTTTCCACAGCGCAACTAAACTCTGCCAGCAATTATTAAATAAATTAATAAATAAAATTACTTTTTTACATTGAATTATCGTTGAATAAATGAGTTTTATGTTAGCGTTAAATTTTTTTTTCAGAATAAAATGCTCACAAGGTATGGCGAAATACGCAAAAAGTAAAACTAAGGTGAAAGGGCTTAAACGTTCGACCGCGGCTTTCCTTACTATATTTCCTTACTATAATTTTCCGCGGCTTTCCTTACTATAATTTTCTTTTTACAGTATGCAAATTACAATAATTCCACAGTATATATTGCTATAAAAATAACAGTATATCACATTTATTGTTCTGTAAAATTTAATAGAAAAAATTGAATTTACGGTTAAAAGTACCGTCACCCTAAATGCCGGTACTTTTTGCCTTAAATTGATACGAAATTTTTTAAACTGAAACTGCGAGTATGTAAGACCTATAATATAGAATAAAAACAAAAATGAAAAGAAATAAATGAAAAAAAACTAAAGAAAAAAAACTAAAGAAAAAAAAACTAAAGAAAAAAAAACTAAAGAAAAAAAAACTAAAGAAAAAAAAAAACCGTAATTTGATCCCCAATGTTCTGTGAACCGAAATACAATTTCAAAACTTGTTTTTTCTGTTTCACAAATTACAGGATTAATTAGTTACAAAGATTGTTGACAGATGACGCTGAAGAATGAAAACAATTATGAAACAATTGTGTCAGAATTTTTGCAATGGCAAGCGCGCAAATTGCAATAGACTGCGTTCTGACAATTCAGCCATAAAGTTTACCTTGGCAAGAAGTTTACATACGTCCGAGCAAAATATCAGTTACAATACTCTAAGAAGCAGAAAACGCATTGTTTTTATAGTTTTTTTGTAATCAGTTGCACTCCCTTTGAAATTAAACTTAGAACTAGGTGAGATTGAAAATTCCACTTTCCTAAGCATAAAGCAGAATTTCTATTCCGTTTAATTTCAATAGTCTTTTTTTTTTTTTTTTTTTTTTTTTTTTTTTTTAATTTCTAATCCTTTTCTAGATTCCCGATATTTTAATTCAAAATTTATACACACTTGTGAAAATATTTGCCACTTTTCTAAATGGCAGCAAATTTAATTTTGCAGTTGCAGAAACGATGTTGTGTGTTAAAAATGGTTGAACGAACAAAATATTTAACTTCATCCGTAAGTTAAAGTCTGTACAAATGTTTCAGTAAAATACATGATGCAATATCCTGAAGATTTAATATTTACCTCTTAACATACATTGTTTTGAAATACTAAAATAAAAAAATTTTCTGTTTTATTGTCGAGTGTAAAATGTTTTACTCACAAGAATAACTAAAGAAACGTTTAGAAACAATTAGCAAGCAACTAACAAATTGCACACTAAAACTAAAAAGGCAAGTTTAATAAAATTAATGCTGGCCAAATTAGTACAAAATTAACTGACATTTATACAGAAATTTTAGTTTCTACTAGATTCAGAACTTAGACTTAGTGGTTGGGCAGCTCTGACGAGCAGGACACATCGACCAGAGGTCTATTGTACCCAAACCCTAAAATCATGATTAGCATGAAAGCCCTATGGCTGAAATAAAATTCAGCAAGCACCTCACAGGAACATCTTGCAGTTCCCAGGCATTGACAATATGCTGTCCTAAATGCTCAAATCTTTGAGCAGAATAGACCTCACAATCACAGAGTATGTGTCGTGATGTCTCTTCTTCTAGATGACATCCCCGACAAAGAGAATTTGATTCTATTTCCATAATGTTTAGGTGTCTTCTGAGGATACAGTGACCAGTAAGAAGACCAATGATCTTCCTTATACTGTTTCTGTTAAGCTTTAAGAGCTCCTTATGACGTACACTAGGACAGTCTCGATTCAGCTCCTTAGCTTGTCTCTGACCGTCAGCAGCGCGCCACTGCTCATGGGCGATCTTGCCGTAGAGCTTGAATATGGTTGCCCTAAATGAGGAGGGAGAAATTCCCAGCGCAGGTTCAGGGCCCCAGAAAATTGCATTAGAGCCAGCCCGTGCTGCTTCGTCAGCTAGCTCATTTCCACCGATACCCATATGTCCTGGTACCCAATGCAGGGATACCTTGTTATGAGTGGACAGGTCACAGAGGACCGAGAAGCATTCCCACACTAACAAAGAGGTGAATTTACACCTTGACAGTGATAGGAGAGCAGCCTGACTGTCAGAACAGATGCGGATAGTCGTATTTTGATATCCTTTGTCTATGCATAACTTGCAGCACAAGATAATGGCATAGACCTCAGCCTGAAAAACGGTGGCATAATTTCCCAGGGGAAAGTGAAGTTTGGTACCATCATTGGAGCAGTAAATTCCTGCTCCTGATTTGGCACCAATCTTTGACCCATCAGTGTACCATATCAGGCATTTGCCTTTAAGCCACCGAGGAGAATTGAACCATTCATCTCTAGTAGGAAAATGGATCTTGAAGGGCTTGTGAAAAGCATATCTTAGTGACATATAATCACTAGGCATAATAAAAGAGGATAAATCCTTCACTTGTGAAACAAGATGTCCCCATGACAAGTGTTTGGAATTCTCTTTCCATAGGCCAAGGTACATAAGACGCTTTACGCCTGTCTGAGCTTCAACTTCAATGCGTAAGTTCAATGGAAGAAGCCCAAGTAAGCTCTCTAGAGCAGCTGTAGGAGTGGTCCTGAGACAGCCTGACAGGGCTACACAGACCATTCTTTGTAGTCTGTTAAGATTAGACCTTGCAGAGCTCAATCTAGTCCTTGACCACCAGACGATTGCGCCATAAGTGATGATAGGACTAATAATCATTGAGTATATCCAGTAGACTATTTTGGGGGACAGTCCCCATGTTCTACCAATAGCATTTCTACAAGACCAGAAAATTTTTCTGGCCCTGTTGGTGCAGTATTCAAGTTGAAGACCCCAATTTAGTTTGGAGTCAAAATAAACCCCGAGAAACTTGACTTTCTCCGTGAGTTCCAATTTATGGTCCAGGTAGTATACATTACCTAGATCAAGTTGCCTTTTCCGTGTAAAGGCTACATAACTTATCTTGAATGGATTGACAGATAAGCCTGATTTAAAACACCACCTAGCTACTTCTAGGAGTGCATTATTCATGATATCAGAGACAGTTTTTCCATGTTTGCCTCTGACAACAATAACACCGTCATCAGCGTACCCGATACAGGGAATGCCAAGAGCAGTTAACCGAACTAACAGGGAGTCCATTACCATACACCATAGGATAGGGGACAAAACCCCTTGGATCGTCGGCACTGAACGATCTTGGAAGAGAACTACCATTTTTTCTATACGCATCTTGCTCCTGTCTCAACTTCCTCTCAGCCGTCAGATCTGGATGGAGTCTATCTAAGACGGTCCTTAGCTTCCTCCCCATCAACAGTTCCGCAGGACTAGCACCTGTTGTGGTGGTGGGAGTACAATGTTGTTGAAGAAGGAACTTGGCAAGCCTCTTCCTCCAATTTCCCTTCACAATGNCAAATTTTTTGTTCCGTAAAATTTAATAGAAAAAATTGAATTTAAGGTTAAAAGTACCGTCACCCTAAATGCCGGTACTTTTTACCTTAAATTGATGCGAAATTTTTTAAACTGAAACTGCAAATATGTAAGACCTATAATATAGTATAAAAACAAAAATGAAAAGAAATAAATGAAAACAATTAAAGAAAAAAACCCCGTAATTTGATCCAAATTCCCAATGTTCTGTGAACCGAAATACAATTCCAATACTTGTTTCTTTCTGTTTCTCAAACTACAAGATTAATTAGTTACAAAGATTGTTGACAGATGACGCTGAAGAATAAAAACAATAATGAAACAATTGTGTCAGAATTTTTGCAACGGCAACGTCGTGTAATTAATATAAAGTTTACAGACGACTGAGCAATATTTCAGTTGCAATACTCTAAGAAGCAGTAAGCGCATTGTTTTTTTATAGTTTTTCGTAATCAGTTGCGCTCCCTCTGAAAAACTTAGAAATTAAACTTGGAACTAGGTGAGATTGAAAAGTCTAGTTTCCTAAGCATAAAGCAGAATTTCTATTCCGTTTAATTTTAATTTTTTTCTTTTTTTAAAATTTCTAATCCTTTTCTAGATTCCCGATATTTTAATTTAAAATTTATACACACTTGTGAAAATATTTGCCACTTTTCTAAATGGTAGAAAATTTAATTTTGCGAGTGCAGAAACGATGTTGTGTGTAAAAAACAGTTGAAAGAACAAATTATTTAACTTCATTCGTAAGTTAAAGTCTGTACAAATTTTTCAGTAAAATACATGATGCAATATCCTGAAGATTTAATATTTACCTCTTAACATACATTGTTTTGAAATACTAAAATAAAAAAATTTTCTGTTTTATTGTCGAGTGTAAAATGTTTTACTCACAAGAATAACTAAAGAAACGTTTAGAAACAATTAACAAGCAACTAACAAATTGCACACTAAAACTAAAAAGGCAAGTTTAACAAAATTAATGCTGACCAAATTAGTACAAAATTAGCTGACATTTATACAGAAATTTTAGTTTCTACTAGATTCAGAACTTAAAATACTAAAACCTGTTTGATTGTGTTAGGAACGTTAGAAACATTTCCAATTTTATCAGGCAACCAAATGATTTCCGATGTTTTCTGTTCTGCTTTCCTCAATAACTATAAAATAATGATATCTATATCGTTTTTCTACCTCATTCCTTTAAATTTTAATTTGAGATCTTTATCTACATATTATTATGTTTTTATTATTCTTACAAGATTTTAACTATATCTATATCTATTTTTTTTTATTAAAAGTAAAATACAAGTACTCACCCTGTTCATAATAACTCTCGTTTTTTAATCCAATTATGTTTTTGGAATCACTAGTAAGTGGTTGCAATTTGTTTTCATTCTGTTCTTCTAAAATGTCAGTAATATTTTTAGCTTGAACAGAAACTTGGTCCGAAAGATTAACACCCAAGAGGAATGTGACTAATAGGCAGAGCACAACCATTTTTTAGACCTTTCTATTTAATGCGTAAATACAAATTGGTTTCATAACTAAAGCATTAATTTAAGTAATATAATTTGTCGAAGATAGTAAAATGCGTCAACTTGGATTGCCATATTTTTATTGAAGTATTAACTTGATAATTTGTTGGAGGGAGAAACAGGTTGATAATACATATCCTTATCACCTTATCAGGTTGCCAAGCGAAGTGTTAATTGCTAGGGAAAAAAAGAAATCAGTAGGAAATATTTAAAAAAAAAAAAGATTTTTCTTTTGTAATTAATTAATTTCGCGTTTGTAATTAAGAAAAAAACGCTGTTGAATTTTTAAACTACTGATTTAATTTTTATGTTTTGTATAGCTCTACATCTGCCTAATGTAAAATTATAAACTAAAAATCATTAATGGTGCTGTTTAACATAGGAGAGATGAAATCCATAAATACGCTGAAGTCATCTTTCGGTTTATTGTATCCGTTATTATCACCATGTACCATATTTGGTTTTGTGCTTTGATTAGTTGTTAGCTTAAAAATAATAGCGTTATCTTTAACATAAAAATTAATGATTAACTCGCAATTATATTTATAAATGAGTGAAATTATAGAATAATAAGGCTAGTACTTGAATGTGTATTGAAAAAGGTAATAATAAAAGGCTAAAATAGAAATTCATCATAAATTTTTGCCAAAAGCTAAAATCGTTTTTTTTTCTAAAGCAATATTCAGTGTGAGCCGTTAACATTTATTTTAAGATTTTTTGAAGAAAATAAAGTTAATCAAGATTTCACGAGTGATAAGGAAGAAGGGATTAAAAACATAAAATCCTGTTTGGTTGACAGAGGAAACAGAGAAAAGTTGAAAGACAAAAAAAAAAGTCTGTTTCTTTCGGCAACGAAACTGGTTTAAACATTTTCCTTTTGTGTCTCACTTCAGATTCGACATGTTGCGATATCACGTTTTTCTGCTCGCTTAAACGGCGACGCTTATATAGTGAAATCTGATGTTTATACTTTTTTTTATCTTTGTTTCCGACAAAGATTCTGTACTTCTCGCAGTGGTCCGGGTTCAAATGGTGGATATTCTAGATTTTAACTGGTGGTAGGATTAATGAGTGAAATGTGTGTTATGTAAATGCTATTTGCTCTTCGAAATAGTAACTTTTTATAAACAACTCAAACATGCTATGAAACTTAAGTAGCAAAAAACATGTGGTTAAATACTCAACCTTAAATGTTAAGTAAATATTATAATAATCATGTCTAAGGATGCCTTTAAGTTATTTGAAGACAAAAAAAATTGTATTTGACTACTGAGGATACATTATAGTGCTTACCAAGAAACTTTATTTTTAATGAGACTCAGATTTTTTTGTGCATTCCTGTACATATATATAATATGGGAAATATGCTCCTCATAGGAGAGCGGTCAAAGTTTTGGACTTCGTCATGCAATTTTTTTTTATGTATTTCACCATATCTCGAAAATTTTTTGAACACAATTATAAAATTCGTTTATCCGAAGATAATTACATGCAAAAAATAAATTTCAGTAAATGCTTATTAATTTTTATTACTTAATTTGATATTAGTCTGAAAAATTTTGAAATTTAAGGTATAAAATTTTTTACATCATTTTAAATATCTAATTTTACATGGCAAAATACAGAATCTGAACGAAATCAGTTGAATAGCTCCTGAGAAATCAAATTTTAAATACCGGACTATTTTAAAATTAGATTTCTCAGGGACTATGCAGCCGATTTTGTTAAAATTTTGTATTAGGCCATGTAAAATTAGATACTTTAAAATGAGGAGAAAATTTTATACCTTACAATTCAAAATTGTTTCGTCTATTATTAAATAAAATAATAAAAAATAAAAGTTTTTACTGAAATTTATTCTTTAGTTTGAATTATTTATGGATAAATGAATTTTATTATCGTGTAAAATTTTTTCAATTCGCTTAAAAAGTTCTTAAGATATGGCGAAATACGCAAGAAGTAAAATTATCATTAAACAGGGTTCCCACGTTTCAGGGGTTTCCCAGGGTTCAGGGTTTTAAAAAGTGGTAACAAAATAAAATAAATTTTGATATTTTTATTTCTGTGTAGCCACCACTAAAAATTGTTTTCTAAAGAATATGTATGCACGAAAATTCCAGCACTTAATAATAAAAAGGTATATTAAAATAAAAAAATATATTGTAGCATCGCCCTAAATTTACTACCAATTTTAAAATTTTTCAAGGACCGCGGGAACCCTGTTAAAGTGTCCAAACTTTTGCGTCCTCTTCTGACAGAACTGTGACTAGAACTATGTAAAATTAACGAAAGCCTCAAAACGCTGTAAAAGAATCTTATAATTAATATTACTATCATAATTATTAAAACTATAATTACAATTATTTATGTTATTATAAATAGTGATATAAAATGAATAGGGATATGAATAGTGATATAAAAATTATAAAACTTTGGGCCACGTTTCAGACTTTTATTTCATTTGTATGACTTCAGCTTTTATGCGAGCTTCAGGGCGCATAGTTTCTTTTCCCAACTATTTGGAAGTTCAAGTATGTTTTTATTTTAAAGTTTTTAATAAATAGTTTATTTCATGTTAGTATTCCCCACATTCTGGTCCGTCGAGCCGGAGCCATCGAAATTAAATTTTAGTTAGGGCTTTGGATTACTTTTCATGAGCTTTCAATACGCCAAAATTATTAGAGGAGCTACTTAAGCTGAAAAGAGTATATAAAAGTGAAGTTACTAGGGTAACTAATTCTATCTCTGACTTGTTGCAAGATACTGAACTTAACGCTGCACATTCTGATATTTGTTTACGTCCAAATAAGTGAACTCAATTTGGAAGTTTCAAATCTTTTCAAAGACATCTTAGTTGTTTACGACGAAGAAAATTATTCAGATTACGAAACTGAGTTTTTCGACTTACTGAATAAATTAGATAGTTTTGAATTGTCTTTAAAGAAACGAAATAGTAATTTGACTAACGCACAATTTCAAACTTCGGTTGTAGCTGAAACTCCAAAGATTTACATCAATCTTCCAAAGCTGGACTTACCTACTTTCTCAGGTGATATATTTTCATTTCGAGATTTATTTTCAGTTTCTGTATGCAATAATGAATTATCAGATTCTCAAAAATTGCAATATCTAAAATTATCAGTTAAATGCGAAGTACTATCGTTAATCAATTCTATACAAGTTTCAGATGTAAACTGTGAAAAGGCGTGGAAAGCACTCACTAATGGGTATCACAGTTTTTTTACAGCAAGTAGAAGATATTTTCCTTTATAAAACAAAATTACTTTTAAATTTCATTAAAGCAAGAAAAAAATATTGAATAAAAGAGAAAAAAAAGACTATATATTTATTTCCCTCTTCAAAAACAGGATTGGCATGATTTAAATAATTTAATTTTAAAAAGATATTTGATTTATATCACCTATTTTTTTTTAAAAAATCATTGTCTTATGGCAAAAATACTTTTTAATATAAATTATGAATACACTATCAGGAGTACATTTTCAGTTCATAAATTTTTTTTCTAAGTCTGGTTAAATTGACAATGGATGTGTTATATGGATAATTTAAGACAGGAAAATGCATGTAAATTACTAATTGATGTTCAAAATATACAAAAAAAAAAAAAAAAAAAAAAAAAAAAAAAAAAAAAAAAAAAAAAAAAAAAAAAAANAAAAAAAAAAAAAAAAAAAAAAAAAAAAGAAAAAAAGAAAGAAAGAAAGAAAAGAAGACTAAAGGTGGATTAAATTAGAAAGTAGCTTCAAAATATTATAATTTTTCTGTACATATTTCAACTGTTCTCATGTAGTTTTATGTTTATTTAAATATTAGTACTTTTAAAACTTATATGTGGTTTGTGTTATGAATAATGACAAAAACTTGTTCTGCCAAGAGTAATAAAGATTGAATGATTTCTTTTTTTGTCTCTTGATCTAAATTATTCTTAATTTCATATCAAACTGACCAATTAGCTCTTTGTCTTTGCAAATTCATGAGGGTGTTTAGTGCTGAGCTTGAACAAACAGTAACTAGGGTTTTAATTTCTTAGTGATTAGTTTCTAATGCTGACCGGCCTGTGTAGGGGGCAGGAAACTCTCCTTGCATCAGAAAGGTCGTGGGTTCGAATCCTGGGCAAGGCATGGATGTTTCTTTCGCTCTCTGTGTGCTCTATGTCTTTTCTCCTTTGTGTGTGCATGTGACCCGCCCTAAAAACGGGTTGTGGTTGTGTGAATGACGTGGCAGAAGTTGAATTCCTGGCCGTAGATTGCGCCACTGAAAAACAGGAACAATCGCACCCCTACTGCCTAAACAGGCATAAGGAAAAAAAATTAGTTTCTAATTATTAGATAAAAAAAACTTTTACACGATTCACTTAGAACTTTTTTATTATTTTTGTTACAATATTGTTTGTTAATAATAATATATTTTTAATACGTTTTGTATGAGTTTTCTAGGTAAATGTGAAGGATAAATCTTTATTTTCGTTACTTGAATGAGGGAGGAAAATATTCCCTGCATTTTTTAAACTAATTTTATAATTTTTTTTCACTGACATACATTTTATTGTTAATTTTAAATTTCACAATATGCAAGTACGTAAAACATATTTAAAAAACACTTTTACTTGGCATTGAAATTGAAAATAGGTAACTATTTTTAAAAAAATATATTACAAGAATAAAGTAAATTAAAAATAGAGTAAATATAATATGTGACGGATGGCCCACACATTTTAGTTTATGTTATGCTGCTATTTATGACAGATAAAAGAAAACTGTAAGTTATTTTCAGTCACTGTGGGAAATATTTGATTTTTAATGAGGACAAAAATTTTTGATTTCGATAGTGCAACAAATTTAAATGAATATCGAATCAATTTTTTTACAAAAGTATATTTTTAAAAATTAATCAAATTTTTATGTAAACTTTATGAATGTATTAAAAAGGAAAAAAAAATTCAATTTTTAACCCTGAAATTTCCCGCAATTTTTCCACATTGATAAAATTTCCAGACTTTTCATTGTTTTGCCACCATTTTGATAATTTAAATATGGTAGAGAGAAAAAAAGTGAATTAGAAAGAAAAAAATTAATAAAATGGAATTGAATGTAATTTGTGTTGTTAATATGAAAATAATATATTCTTTAATTTCCATATACCATAATGGAAATATTAATATTATGAGAATGTTAAATACTTATGACGAATTTCTCATAATCAAATATGAAAATAATTTTTGATTTCTTTTTACTTTCCATAATTTCTATTTTTTGTAAGAGGATAAAATCTTCTAACTAAGTATGGAAATGGCATCCTTGCAGTGAAGTGCAAAGTATTTAAAGTTGACAAACATGTAAATAAAATTTTTGATTTTCAAAAATATATTCTACTTTATTTTTACGCATGGTTTCATTAGATGAATTTTACATAGACACAGAATATCACGTGATGATAAAATTTAGATGAAATACTAAAACTTCAAAGAGAAAAAAGTCTTATCATTCATTATATTTTAATATATTTAGAATAATATCAATAAACAGGTATTCCAACTTTTGGCGACATTTCTATTTAATAACACTGCTATGTTTTTTTTTAGAGTAGCAGAGATAACTTCTCAAAATCATATTAAAATGCTAAATAAAATATATAATTGCTATTTCATTTATTACAATTTTTAAAATAAAATAGCGTACAATATTTAACTTAATATAGATTAACAATTAAGGGCAAAATGTAATAGAATGCTTCAAATTTAGTTAGTGACTAAACTAAATAAGTTGATAATAATATGAAAATTAAAAGTTTGTCTTAAAATAAGGGATAGTTAACAAATTAAAAAATCAAATTCACCATTAAAAAAAATCGTGAATTAAACTTTTCAATGCTAATTTAAATTTTAATAAAAGGGTTCCCTAACTTTATAGACTGGGCTAAGGTCCAAAGCAGATGACATTATTGTCAACATAAGTGAAAAAAAAAAAGACTTCTCAAGAAAGCCTGTCTGAAGAGCATTATTGATATAATTTACAGGTTATTTATTTTTCTTTCTTATAATTAAAATTTGACTCACAACACTTGCGATTTCTGAAAAAACATAAGGATAACTATCACATAAAAAATAATGAATGACATTTTAAAATTAAAAACAATTCATCAAAACACAAAACGGGGAATAATTTCCAACCTTTATTTTTGATGAACCTACTTAATCAAGTACAAAATGTATCAAACAACATTAATAGAAATATATACAATGCAGCAACATTTACATTTTTAAATTCGATTTTCAATTAAAAAAAAAATCAAAATTTATAATCAGATTTTTTTGAAAAAAAATTAAGAGCTTTATTAAATGATAAAAGAATATATGTTTCCTTCAATATTAGAATTAGAGTAATGCAATAAAAAACACACTTTATAAAAGCTATTTTTAAGATTTTACAGCAAAGAATAACCCAGCCGCTGAAAGTCGTAGAGTATTTTACAGCGAAAATAAAATAAAAATGTATTTGAACTTTTAACTTAAATGATTAAATATTCCTCCATTGAGTTATTGAATTCCTATCTTTTAGGTAACCTAATTAAATATTCTTTTAGATATGAAAACTCTTTTACTACTTATAAACTCAGATAATTATTTTGGATTTTGACATAAAAAATCATTTAATACTTACTTTTATAGTTTGGATCGCAGAACAAAAAGAATTGTGTATTAGTGATAAAAAATATTGTCAGAAATTTTTTTGTTTAATGTCAATAAATTTAAATTTTGAATAAATTTTTTTTTAGAAGCAGAAAATCTTATCACTATATCAAAGTTATGCAGTGTCATATTTTTCAAAATTAAATAACCATAAATTTAACATTTGAATAAAGGTATTTAATTAAAACAAATGCTTAGTTTAAAAAAATGAAAACAACGAATTTTTGATTAAGTATACTACTTAATATACTAAGAATTTCCAACAAGAAACAAGATCAACAATCTTCATAAACAATATATCAACAATGACAAGCAGTGAAAATACTAAACAAAATACATTAAAGAAATACTATCCTTCCTTTACGCAGAAAAAATAAATAAATTTTCTGCAATTTGCAATGGAAATAGCTAAAAAAATATTACACGCCTTTTAAAGTTTTTAAAACACACTACAGAATAAATAACAAATTACAGTAATTATTTTAACAAAAGATTATGTAGATTTTACAATTACACATTAAAAAAATTGGCAATGTAATTAAGAGTTTCATTAAAAAAGTTCCAAACTCACATTGGCAGCACCAGTTACTGCATAAATGATTCAAGATTGTTTTTTGATGAGTTAAAAAAATATACAGCATTGCATTTGACATTAATTTCAATTCTTAAAAAAATAAAAACACTGTATTCAATATTCAAAGAAAGCTTACAATGAATTAGTAAAAAAGAAACAGAGGTACTATAGGCATAAAAATGATTTAGACACAATTGGAGTTTATGCGCCTCAAAAAAAATGTGAATTTTAACAAAAAAATAATTATATAGTATACTATAAAGTCACGCTACAATGATAACTTGTATTGGATAAATAGAATGGTTTTAAAAATTTATCAAACTTTTGGAGAGGTTAATGACAAAAATATCAAAAACAAGCTCTCCAGTCTCTTAAACAAGGAAGGTACTTGAAGTGTCATTCGCCATTTGTAGATAGTTTTTTTTTAAGTTAGGAACATTAACACCCATTCCAATTATCAGTAACTTTCATTAGTTGTAAATTTTATAAGTTAATAAAAAATTGGAATAATTGTAAATGACGTTAAAAGTTATTTCATCAAAAACAATTAAAATTGCTTTTTTTTTTTTAAAACTGAGATTGATGCTTTGTTTTATTTATTTATTTATCTTAAAATGAACTTCATGCATGGTGGAATTGTTCTTAAATTTTATTTGTCACGTAGATGAAAAGCATGATTGGCTGAAAAGGGTTGTTTTAATAAAATGCTTTCATTTATCCTCAATTAAAAACTTTAATATATGTGTTTTTAAATACAAAAAAAATAAATAAATTCTAAATAACATTTAGAAATTAGAATTAAAACTATATATATACTTATATATTCTAAATTTCCATCACAACTCTGAATTTAAAAGAAACTTTTAATATAACAATTTATTTGCTGAATGTCTTAAGCAGTCTTCTAAGACATTTGCTTAAGGACACTAAGGCTATTGGTGCTTAAGAGCTCTTAAAAAGTGATTTACTCAACTGAGTTAAGTATGGTGTGTTTGGGGAAATTTTTGTGATACACTCAACGATTTTTGTCCCCAGAACTAAAACAAAATGAATATAATAAATCAGGAACTTCCTTATTAGTGCAACAAAAGATATCTTGAGTAAACTAGACACGAAATTATAAAAATTCTAAGTAATAATAGGAAATGTGAAGGTCCACTACATCATATATAAAAGTGAATACATGAATGTTAATAGAAAGTTGTTGCAAGTTCATACATAACATACATTCATAACCTAAGAATGAGGGTTGAATTAAGATGAGCTTTTGTATCATCTTTGCTTTGGCCTTGATTTTGCCTGTAAAAAAGATAGAAATACTAATTAGGAAAATATTTGAACACACATTATTACAAAAAAAAAAAATATTGACATAAAATTACAGGTTGACAAGAAGTAACTTGGACACTTATTTAAATGGTGGTTAGGAATAATGTAAGCTACTTCTCGTTCTTATTAAACAACTAATAAATAAATCAGTTTGATTTGAATGAAGATTTAAATGATTTTTCCTTAAAAAAAAAAATCATTGATTTCAATCAAATGATTTTTTAAAGATATCATTAATTTAAAAAAACATTGTAACATAAGATTTATTGATTTTTATAGTTTCAAAACATACTGCAAAAATAAATATAGTGCTATGTTAATAAGTTTAAATTAGCAAAAATATATAAGTAACTTAATGCAGAACAAATTACAGTGCTTTTAAAATGATATTTATTTAATAAATTACTTTATTCATGTGAATTTTTTAAATGCAAACTAAGAACAAAGTAAAGTTTAATGAAGTTATTACATATGGATTCATTTTATATTTAATAAAATAAATTGAGAAATTTTTTAAATTTTGTGGTTGTTGGCTTGCTGACATAAACCTCAGACAAAGAAATAAAACAGAATGAAATCACATGATATTGACAGATTTTTGACTTTGCTCTTTTGAGTAGTATTCCATATTTAACTTTTTTTTAGCAGCTTCGTCTTTCTGTTGGCAACATTTTATTTCACAAACAGTGCAAATTTTGCATGAATTTTGGGACATCTTTCAGTTATAACATTATTAAAGCAAAACAAGATGAACAGTATAAGTGCTAGTCATTCAAATAGATTTTTTTTTCCTGAAATACAAAGCGAATAGCGAAATAATAAAATTAAAAGATAAGCATATTTTTTAGGTGAGAGAACTGCAATAGTTACAAGTACTCACTTCAATCATTTTATTTTTTGCTGTTCTAGCAGATGCTCTTGTCACAAAAGAGTTAGTAGTCTTTATGGAACTTGTTACCTTATGACTCCTTGTAACAGGTTTCTCCTTTCTAAGAGGAGGGGAAAGAAGTAAAGAATACCAAAATAAATGGAAAGAAACAAAAAATTGAGTAACTTATACTGTTTCAAATCATAAACATAAGTGAAAAATAAATCAAATCAAAATCACTTATTAAACACTAGTCATTCAACATACAATTCTAATGCATTTTTCAATCAAAATAAATTTGGGGTCTAAAAAGAAACTATCTTTGTGTCTAGAATTTAATCTTAGTGTTTTAAATGTCAAAATAAGTGGGAAAAAAATATTATTCAATTCTAAATGTAGTTTTGTAGTTTACTTTAATAATAATAAAAAAAAACTTTAATAAAACAAAAATCTTCAAAGTTATATGAATGGTTACCAGTGTAGCAAATCACTGGTTTTGAAAGCATAAAATTCTAATTTAATTTTTAATTTATTTTAACACAAAGGCTTAAAACAGTGGCCTTCAACCTAGAATGTGCTTTTAGGAGTTGGAGACAGATGGACTCATTATAAGTTTAAAGAGTTGTATACATTTTTCTACATGTTTATTCCTTCCTTTCTAAATGTTTTTCACACTTACTCAATATTAAGAATGATACAAAGTAAAGAAGAAAAAAATCTCATAGATTAATAGCAATTCAATATTCAAGCAATTAAATAGTAAAAAGGGGCAAGTTCATTCAACCCATAAATTTTATAGATAGCAACTCATAATATAGAGATAGCAAGTCATAAATTTTAAATTTATTTAGAGTTTAAATGTAATATGTGTGATAAAATGGGATAAAGATTAAATTCATTATTATAAATTTTCTTTTAAAATAAAGGAATTTGGTTTGATATTACTTGCAATTTTTATTACAAAAAGATCTCCCATTACAGTCTGTTCTTTATGAGAACTTATCGATTGTAAACAAAATAATATGGTCATCATCTATAAGTTCAGTTAAGTATAAGAACACTGCTTCATGAATTGTTTTTTTCTTTTTTTTTTTTTTTAAAATGGCGGGCACTTGGGGTTTGCCCCACTGGCCACAGAAATGCTAGAACTGCTACTCTCTTCTTGTTACCCAGTGGGCACCTGTGGCGAAGAAACGGTGGTGGAGCAGCGTCGCCCACGTCACACNAAGAGAATAAAATGGCGGACACTTGGGGTTTGTACCATTGGCCACAGAAATGCCAAAACTGCTACTCTCTTCTCGTTACCCAGTGGCGAAGAAACGGCGGTGGAGCAGCGTCGCCCACGTCACACAACCACAAATCCATTTATTGGGCGGGTCACATTCACACACAAAGGAGAAAGGACATAGAACACAAAGAGGGAGAAAGAAACATCCATGCCCAGAGCGGGATTCGAACCCGCAGCCACTGGCTCCGCAGTCAGGCCCGCTAACCGCTCGGCCATCTGGCCGGCGCTTCATCAATTGTATGGGAATAATATTTTTTTCAGCATAACAGCAATACATTTTTTAAAATATAATTTTAAAGGTCTTGATGAAAGTCTTTAAAAGTAGAGGTATTGGTGACTTCGCAAATGATGTACTAACCATACAGTTCCAGGTAGACTAGGGGTGCTCAACCTGCGGCCCAGATGCGGCCCGCCAACCCTCGATGTGCGGCCCGCGGCCGCAATCTGAACAAAATGAAAAATTTGTTTTTGAAAAATAATAAAAAAAATTCGGTAATTTAAATTTACACTTTTAAGTTNTTTTTTCCGATAAATTGATTCTGATTTTCGAATTCTGTTTTCCTTCTTAAGTAATCAGTTTTGCATTTTCTAATTTTAAACGTTTTAAAGTATTGTATTTTCTGCAAAGAGATTACAAGGTTAACCGACAAAAAGAATTTAGTGTTATATAAACAATGATGTTTATATAACAATCACCACCAACAATTGCTTTCAATATGTCGGTCTAAACACTTTGGCATGCGGCCCTTCATTGGTCGAACTGCTGTGCATGTGGCCCTTCACTGAAAAAGGTTGTGCACCCCTAAGGTAGACGTTTAAAGATTGTGTTTTTTCTTTCAATAAAAGCAATTTTAAGAATCTACATCTCTTTACACTAAAAAGAACACGTTTTTGAATAAAAATAAATATTAATAAAATTCATTTTATTCAAAAAGCGCCAAAGTTTTAAAGAATTAATCATTACAATAAAATTATTTGAAACCAAAATGATAATTTGAAAGTTATGATACAGTAGGGAACCGATTATCCGGAACTATCGGGACCATCGCTATTCCGGATAACTGATTTTTCCGGTTTTCTGAATCGCTACAAAAAGCCGTTTTTTTATTGTCAAACTCAACTAAAAAAAAAATATTTGGAAATTATCTTAAAGAGAAGAAAAAACAATGAAGTAATACAGTAATGATTATTTCCAAAATGATGGTAAGGTAACATCTTTCAAAAAAGAAAGAAAAATCCTAAAATCTTATGAGGAAGTTTTTTTATTTTTAAAAAATGGAGGGAAAATTTATTGAATTTCGTTCCGGTTTTTTGGTTTTCCGATTTCCGTATAACGGGTTCTGTACTGTAGTAAGTTTTCATAGCATGCTAATAGTTTTAACATATAAATTTTTTTCCAGAGCTAATAAATTAATATTGTTTTTTTAAAATAAAGTATGTTGGTGGTAGTGAAGTGCTAAAATGATTTTGTCCACTGCTGGTCTTTAATATTCTTAAGCCACCATCCAAAAATAACAAAAGTTTTGGTTAAGAGAAAAAAAAAAGATTAAGCTTGACAGAGTTAAGCCAAGAATTATCTAAAATAAAACTATGTGTTATAAAAAATATTTAAAAAACAGATCCTAAAAATAAAAGGATTGGATCTAAATTTCCATTTTATTACTACATGTTTAACCAAAAAAAAAAAAAAAAAAAAAATTAAGGTTTAAAAAAAAGATAATTAATGATTTCCAAAGAAGTTTTTATACAACATTTAAAATTAAACTTGTTCTTCAATTAAAATTTTTTTAGAATTATTAATAATAGGATTAAAAACCTAATAAGCAGGTGTAGTGTTGCTACAACTCTCTTTCCTTTTTATGACTATCAGTGAGCCTATTTCTGCCCAAACTGTCTGACTGTTTTAGATAGCCTCTCTGTAAATAAATTAAGCAGTTTTGGTCTGCCAATTTTTGTGTAAGGGTTGAAAACCTGTGAAGAGGGGCAGGAGAGAGGTGAGGAAGAGAGGGGAGAGGACTGGACTAGCTGCTAGAAGAAGTGGAGAAAAGGATTTTTGGTAGAAAATTCTGAAGAATAAAGATACATCTACCCTGAAAGAATGGCTGCAACAGGACTGAACAATTAAGATAAATCCAGCGAATAATATCCTGCCACTTACAAATAGATCATCAGCTCCTCAACATTTTTAAGCACATGTGCAAGATAAGTGACTTTAGATTTTATTAACTCCAGCAGTGATTCCCTTTTCTTAAAGATTCTTCAAATCTGTTTGTCACATGTTGATATAATATAATTTGTATAGTATAATTTAATATAGTATATAGTAATATAGTATAATTTGTAATGATCTTATTTTATTATGCCACATGGTCAAATTTATTCTCATGAGTAAATCTTGATAATTGAGTTGATCATCATTAAAATTGCTTAAGTTAATTCTATCCCTTGTGATCATTATTTCTGGACAGATATTTTTTTTATACTTTATTTGTATGTGTTGGTGATGATTTGGGATAGGCCTTAGTTGTAAAAATGCATTAGTACTAAATTGTAACAATTGTCCCACTATACTTTACCCAAATTCTCACCACACAGGGTACTCCAAGACTTGATTATTCCAAATTTAGAAGGCATCAAGAGGATGAAAGGTTTCGATAGATAATGAGATCACATATTTTGGTGAGAGGGTGAAAATAGCTAAGGATGCATACAGGCTTTGAGTTTAGGGACAATTCTGGACCCACTGGAGGATTTCATACTGTAGATTGTTGTCTTGTTTATCTGGGAATCACTTTACATTGATGTAGACTAAGCAATGACGTCAGAGAGTGCCATTAGGAAAAAAATCTTGTAATAAATAATCAAATAAATCCTTTAGCACTTATAATGTTAGTAAAATCTTTTGTAGTTATGCTCATGCATGGCGTCGAAACCCGCTAGGGCTTTTTCTCTCAATCTTTTCAATCTTCTCAACATGGTTTGTGACCCTTATGGTAAGTTTTCATCGTCATGATGCCTTTTATCACACCTCTCAATTCTTTACTCAAATTTCGGAATGTCCTGTAAATTTACCAGTAGTATGACTACATTTAAAAAAAAAAAATTAAGGATTAAAAGAAGAAATGAATAAATTTTCCCTGAAGCTTTAGTAACCAACTCTGAAACATATACAGTTTAAATTTTCTAAGATATAATGGAAAAAAAAAACTTATAACTGACTATAAAAATTTAAACAAGTATTTTATCAAATGATAGTTTTCATTAAGTGTAAGAAAGCCACACAAGCTTGTCTTTTGGTGTATTAATAGTTTTAAATTGTGCAGTTAATACAATCTGAGGAATAAGGATGCAAGCAATGAAGAAAATAAAGGAGGAAAAATATTAAAGCAAATAACTAGTTGGTAGACTAAAAGACAGTCTATTGAAATATATTCAAGTACATTTAAACTGAATTTATAAAAATGAAATGGAAACAAACTAACTATAAGCTTGTAAGATAAACAGGATATTATAAAAGTAGTACTTACAATTCTGACCAAACATTCTTAATTTATTAACAAAAAAAAAAAAAAAAATTAATTGATTTACCTCGACAAACTGTTCTCCTCAACAGACTCGTTAATTTGATTGAACAGGATTTTAGATTTATTTTGCCATACGGCATTATTTTGGGAGTTCTGAACAATGACTGAAGCAACACCAGATTTTTTGGAAGCATTCTTTAAAATAATTGATGTAAAGCTTTGTATAGAGTCCACAGAAGAGCTCTCTTTTGTATCACTTATGGAGGAACTGGCAGTTTGTGAAGACTCTTCTTCCACAGCAGAGGAAGATGCATTGCTACGTAATGAGTGAAGCAAAGGGGCTGTATCTTTCTTCCTACAAAGAGTATTTAATAAAGTTTACATATAACTTATCACTCTTTATCAAGACAAACACAGAGTGTGGTAATTAAAGTGCAGTGTTTAGAAACTTTAACATATACAATGTACAGAGAGTAAAAACTAGATATAAAGAATACGGCATATTGAAAGAAGTTCGCTATTATGATTAGTTTCCAAGTAACCGTCAAAATGTTAATATACAAAATCGTATGTTTATAATGAAATAAAAATTCCAGCATCCCCACTATAGAGACGAGTTTTTTTAAAAATTTTTATAGAATAATACACTTTTCTACTGTTTAAGTTAGCAATGTTTAACATGCAAAGGAAAAATGGGGATATTTTTATTCATTTTAAGAGAAGGAAAAAACAAACATGCATCATTCCTCCTTTAGGCTGTGACCTACTGCACATGAACTAAGTTGGCAGAAGATTGAAAAAAATATATTGCAGGTTTGTTAGCCAAGATATGTTAGTAGAAAAATGGATTAAAACTTGATACAGAAACACAGCTGTACAGTATTCACAGTGGGCATGTATCAGAGGAACAGTTTATTGTACGCGAACAGTCTACATTAACAACTATGGTAAATAAAGAAAACAGAGTTTGTTGTAAACGAAAAACGACTACCACTATCAATACGTTTGGGCGACACAGTTTGCTGTTGATTAAGCACAACAGCTAAGTTAAATTCATTCTTACTATAGATATAGACAGGAAAAACACCACATTGTTGAAGAGGAAATACAACTGCTCGATGGCTAGAAGGTTGAAGTAATCCTTAAACTCCCTAATTTCAACCACAGTTACAAGTCAGGATATCACCTTTGTTGCTATTGGCATGACACACAGGGCTGACTCTCAACGTTCAACAACTCAGGGATACAAAATTCCACATACAGAAGAAAAGGTATAGAATTCAGGTTTAAGATGTATATACTTGATATTTGGAATTGTTTTTTTTTTAAAAAATAAGAGTGAATTCAGGAGTCAATTCATTGATTGAATACTCGCAAAATTTACAATTTTGAAGTTAAACATGAAGGTTTGACTTACATACTAGAAAATGTATTTAAACAAGCCATAATTTATATCTAAACATCAAATGTTTTTCTTATATTGTAGAAATAAAATTTGAAACCAATATTGATTCACCCCATATTTAAAACTATAATTGCTATAAAATTCATTGATCTGTCAGATACACGTAAGATACTATTACTATTTTTTAATATTTATATTGGAGCAGCAGTTAAAATTTATAAAAGTAATATTTAAAAATCCCTGCTAAATAAAATATACCCCAATTTATAAGAAATATGCTTGAATATAAAGATTTTTTAATACATTTGGTATGATTTCTGTAATAGTAAACAAAATTATACATAAATTATTATTTTTTTAAATGTGTTTCTGCAAAGTAATGCCATTGACTGTTGCTTTAATTAAATTGAAATTTCATCAGATATACTTTCTTTCTCAACCTATATAAAGATAAATAATAAAGAGTTCATAAAAGTTAAGTAAAAACATTTTTTAAAATTTTCAATATATTGTAAAATATTTCTAACTCTCTATTTTTTTGTGCTGCGATATATTCTATAAATAAATAATTTATTATTATTTTTGTATTGAACTTTACGAAAACTGGAATATACTAATAAAACTACAAATACATAATATAAAAAACATTATTTTTTAAAAATAGTTTAAAGAGATAAGACAAGTTGTATGATGATAAACTTACAATTAAGAAAAAAAAATTAAAAAAAATTCAGAAAAGCTTTAAGAACTATTAAAAATGCATGTTAAATGAAAAATAATGTTTTAAAAATCTCTTGAAAACATGTCTTATAGTAGCATTTTTTTTATAATATATATATACACATTGTAACTTGTATTTACAAGAATTTAAATTAAAAGTTAATTATTAGTAAAAATAAGATCAGTAAAATAAATATGTACTTTATAGATATAATAAAGATAAACAGGAATTTATCATATTTTAATTACAATCTTCAAAAGCATCAATGTTGCATCTTATTACCAAAATTGAAAGATTGCATATAGCCCAAAAGAAAATTCTTTATACAGAGTGTAACACAACCACACTGACAAACTTCTAGGGAAGATAAGGCATATCATAAGGATTAAAAACCCAGGACTGGAAATGTCATCGTACGCGGCTAGGGAGCTTCCTTTTATGAACTGTTTCAAGGTATGTCTTTGAACAGGTATTTTTATTTATCAGACTTATTTTATTATTACGTTTTCTAACAACTATTGAGGAAAATGGCATTTAAATTAGTTCTGTATTATATATTTAATCTTAATTTAAAAGATTTGGTTTGTAGTTTGATAAGCTAACCAAATTTTTAAACCAGGATTAAAAATCTGATTCTTAACCAATTTAAATGCCATTTTTGACAATAATTAAAAAACATAAAATCAAGAAAAAATTAGAAATATCATTGAAATTTCATAAAAATAATTAAAAAAGGGAAAAAATTCTAATTAGTGAAAAAAAATGACAAAAAAAAAAAACATGCATAATGCTCAATAAGAGAAAAAAAATGCATTTATTATTGAAATTCCAGTCCTAGCTTTAGCAATATAAAATAAGTATCAAACATTACTTTTTGTTATTTGTAGGCAATTCCTTCTCTGGGCTAGCCACCCTTTTTCTATTACTACTTCTTCCAGTTCTTTCAGATACTTCACTATCACTTAAATTATTCTGAAAGGAAGGAGCACCATTTTTTAATGATTGACTATTTAAAACTAAAGAGCTGTTTTTTCCCCTTTTCCTTTTGATGGGAGAAACATTGTTCAATCGGAGTGTAAATGTACCAGCATACTCTTCAATTTCATCAGAATTTAAACAAACATTGCACTCTTTGATCAAACGTTTGATGGAATCAGAATCTGATATGTTGACACTGATTCCATCCGAACTGTCCATCTGTACATCAGAATTACCACCTTCATCTGATGAGATGGTTTCAGAATTTGAAGCACCGACTTTCGTCCGTCCTCTCTTTTTAGTAATTCTTTTAGGTCTATCACGTTTTCGCACTGATCCATTTTGCACTTCAGTTACTCTTTTACTCTGGTTTTCCCTCGGGACAGCAAATTCCCCATTGCTTTGATTTTGATGAGAATTTTTAGGAGTTGTTTTTTTTTTCTTTACTACTGAAATTTCCTCTTTGTTAGCTAAATCTTCTCTGCTTCCGTTGTCAGATCTAGAATAAGTTAACAAATCAATAATAATTGATTTAGAAATAATTAAAAATTGTATCATGCAGCAAAATAAGTATGAGTGAACTAACAAAAAGAAAATAATTAGAATTCAAAAGAGAATAATCAATAAGCATGATAATTTTCATAAACAATAATTATCTTGGAAAATAGAATGGATTTTTAGAATAAGATAAATAACCAAAGATACAAAGGATCTTTGGTTATTTATTTTATTCTAAAACTCCATACTATGTAACATGATAATTAACAGAAAGATAAGACATGATGAACTTACAATTAGAGATAAATAAATAAAAATGCAGAAAAGCCTTAAGAACTATTAAAAATGAACTTTAAATGAAAAACATGTTTTATAGTAGCATTTTTTAATAATATGTATATATATATATACATACATATATATATTGTAACTTGTATTTATAAGAAGTTAAATTAAAAGTTAATTATTAGTAAAAATAAGATCAGTAAAATAAATATGTACCTTATAGACAAAATAAAGATAAATAGGAATTTATCATATTTAAATTATAATCTTTAAGACCATCTATGTTGCATTTTATTACCAAAATTGAAAGATTGCATATTGCCCAAAAAATTCTTTATACAGAGTGTATCACAACCACACTGACAAACTTCTAGGGAAGATAGGGCATATCATAAGGATTAAAAACCCATGACTGGAAATGTCATCGTACGCTGCTAGGGGCTTTCCTTTTATGAACTGTTTCAATGTATGTCTTTGAACAGGTATTTTTAGTTATCAGATTTGTTTTATTATTATGTTTTCTAACAACTATTGTGGAAAATGGCATTTAAATTGGTTCTGTATTATATATTTAATCCCAATTTTAAAGATTTGGTTTGTAGTTTGATAAGCTAATCAAATTTTAAAATCAGGATTAAAAATCTGATTCTTAACCAATTTAAATGCCATTTTCGACAATAATTAAAAACCATAACATTAATAAATTTTTTTAAAAAATCATTGAAATTTCATGAAAATAATTAAAAAAGGGAAAAAAAATTCTAATTAGTGAAAAAAAATGTCAAAAAACAAACAAACCTGCATTATGGTCAATAAGAGAAAAAAATGCAACTATTATTGAAATTCCAGCACTAGCTTTAGTGATAAGTGAAATAAAATAAGTATCAACAATTACTTTTTGTTATTTGTAGGCGATTCCTTCTCTGGGCTAGCCACCCGCTTTCTATTACTACTTCTTCCAGCACTTTTAGACACTTCACTATCACGTAAATTATTCTGAAAGGAAGGAGTACCATTTTTTAATGAATGACTATTTAAAACTAAAGAGTTGTTTCCCCCCCTTTTCCTTTTCATGGGAGAAACATTGTTCATTCGGAGTGGAAATGTACCACCATACTGTTCAATTTCATCAGAATTTAAACAAACATTGCACTCTTTGATCAAACGTTTGATGGAATCAGAATCTGATATGTTGACACTGATTCCATCAGAACTGTCCATCTCTACAACAGAATTACCCCCGTTACATGATGAGATGGTTTCAGAATTTGAAGCACTGTCTTTCGTCTGTCCGCTCCTTTTAGCAATTCTTTTAGCTCTACCACGTTTTTGCACTTTAGCTACAAGAATTCTTTTCCTCCGGTTTTTCTCCGGGGCAGCAAATTCCCAATTGATTTTACTTTGAGAATTTTTAGGAGCTGTTCTTTTTTTCTTTACCACTGAAATTTCCTCTTCACTAGCTAAATCTTCTCCGTTTTCGTTGTCAGATCTAGAATAATTTAACAAATCAATAATAATTGATTTAAAAATAATTAAAAATTGCATTATGCAGCAAAATAAGTATGAGTGAACTAACGAAAAGAAAATAATTAGAAGTCAAAAGAGAATAATTAATAAATATGATAATTTTCATAAACAATAATTATCCTGTTATATAGAATGGATTTTTAGAATAAGACAAATAACCAAAGATACAAAGGATCTCTGGTTATTTATTTTAGTCTAAAACTCCATACAATGTAACATGATAATTAACAGAGAGTGTTTTTTAGTTTACTAATAAACAATAAAAATACAATATTATTAATGAAGTAATTAGAAATATCATTGAA
>NC_092205.1:25874639-25923905 GCF_043381705.1 Parasteatoda tepidariorum | reverse complement strand
AAAAAAAAAAAAAAAAAAATGAATGTTTAAATCAAAAAATTTAAACAAGTTTTTTTCCTTTTTCTCAATATTTCTTAGTTTACTTAAAATATATTTAAAATTTTACACATACCTATACCATTTACGCATACTTATGATGACCTGGAGAAGTAATTGAAATTTACAAATATGTCTTTCTTGAGTTTATGATTATAATAACTATTTACTGATAAAAAATGAATATTAATCTTGAATATAAGCTTATCTAGCTTTCCCTTATAAACAAATAAAATAAACTGTGTTTTTAAGTTCCACCTTTGAAAATTTGATTTCCAGAAACTTTTGTGATCAATTATTTTTAGAAACGTCTGAACCTTCAATCTCCGGAAACTTCCGGATCACGGTTAGCGAAAAATCCGGATTTTTTCCGGAGCACAATCAGCCCATTGATTTAAAAAAAGATGGTCAGCACACTTTTTTACAAAGAAAATAGGAAAAAAATATCATAACCAAAATTAATAATGAAATTTTTTATATCTTTCAGCTCCGCCAATAAACACACATTTGTTTGAACCTTATTCAACCTACAGCAGTGCTAACAATTGAAACTCAAATCAATAATTTCAACAATTATTTACACATCAATGATTTAAAAGTTAACTTTTATTGAAAATTGAAATTCACACTAAATTAAAAACATAATAGCAAATGTATATAGTGATAATAGACAGTTGACTTCTAGTGATAGACAGTTGAAATACAAATCCATTATATAATAATTTCAATGACTCTTCTCAATATTCCAATGAATACTTTTAGTATATCAATATATTATATATCAATATTATCATCAATATTATATATCAATAATTCTAATGATAACGTTTAGAAAAAATTGGTCAATTGGAATTCACTAAATGAAAGTAAATTTCTAAAATCACTAAATGAAATACAAATTCACAATATAATAGTATTTCAACAAAGCTCTGCTTACCACAGGTTGTTCTTCAAGAAATTCAGGTGGTAAATACGTTCTCGTATTGCTGTAACTCTATATAAGACAAAGAAATGACACATAAAATAATTTAAAATACAATAATAGCAATAGCAACTGCAGGCAAAAACAAATTTCTAATAAACAAGATAATTTCATATTTGAACTAGAATTTACACATACCTATGATGACCTGGAGAAGTAATTAAAATTTACAAATCTGTCTTTCTTTCTTGCGTTTATGATTATAACAACTATTTACTGATAAAAAATGAATATTAATCATGAATATAAGCTTATAAAATATCTCTCTGGCTCTCCCTTACAAACAAATAAAATAAACTGCGTTTTTAAGTTCCACCTTTGAAAATTTGATTTCCGGAAACTTCTGTGATCAATGATTTTTTGAAACGCCTGGACCTTCAATATCCTGAAACTTCCGGATCACTGTTAGCGAAAATTCCGGAAATCCGTATTTTTTCCTGAGCACAATCAGCCCTGGATTATATAGGAAACTACGATTTCTAAATGTAGAGTGCGTAGCCAAATCTTTTTCTTTTTTAAAAAAAAGCACCCTTTAAGTACTTTTTAAGCACCCAAAAAATATTTTTAAGTACATAGATACTTTTTAAGCACCCAAAAAATATTTTTAAGCACTATATACATTAACAAAGTACAAAATAATTTTCAAAGACTTTACATGATCATGACAAAATAACTAGTTTCTGACAAAGAACTCTTTTCTCGATTATATTAGCTACCATAAAAAGAGAGAGATTTTTCAATTCGATTTCAGAGAGTGGAAAATGAAGCCTGAAATGGAGAATAGCTAGCAAACTGTAGCAGATTTACACATGAGAGTGCAATAATCTCACCGAACCCAGCTCAGAACAGAAACAAAAGATACTGCAACTGAGTATTAATCGCAACATGTCTCTAGCTTCCCAGTAGCGTTCAGTGATAGAATTCCTGCAAAGTGCAGAGCAGCGGAGAAGGTACATGGAGACCATGTCCTCACCAGAACTGAAAAGAGTGCATACCGGGGAAGGAACGATACCAAATCTAGACAGATGTTTCCGCAGACAGTCATAATCGGTGGCCAAGCAGAATTCAGAAACCACTCTTCGTTTTGGGACATTTCGCAAATTTAGGATGGTAGCCCTCCAAGACTTAGCAGATGTATGGTCGATCAGTTCTTCATGAGCACAGGTCTTAAAGGTCCTGTTAATAAGCTGTTTGATGGAACAGAAGGGCATAATGTGTGCAAAAGTCTGTATAATTAAGCCCCCCTTTTTTGTTAAGTAGTCTGCATTTTCATTACCCGTAACCCCGCAATGGGCAGGAACCCACTGGAGAACAAGTTGGAGACGGCAATCCAAAATGCCTCGAGTTAAGGGATTATTTAAGGATGCAATGGCAAGCAAAGCAGCTCTTGAGTCACATAGAACAACTTTTTTAAAAAGATCGATATGACACTTTAACTGGACTAGAGCTATTCGAATTGCAGCTATCTCTCCATCAAAAGCAGATCCCTGTCTCATAGGGGCATAAAAGGAAAAAGTCTCGGAGAAAACTCCGGCATTAGGACTGTCTGGTAGGAGGGATCCGTCGGCGTAGATCCGAAGCCACTCCAGCTCAGGGTAGTAAGAGCTCAATACTTCACAAGTCAAGACTTTCAAAAGTTTTCTTGGCATCGAAATTTCCCCAAAATTGTAGAGTTTGTTTTAGCATAACTCTTTTCCGAGAAAAATTTAATTTAATTTGCGCAATTTTTGAATAAACGAGCATGTGTTAAAAATAATAGAATAATTATAAATAGAATAATTTAAGAAAGGTTTTTTCTAGCAGAATGTTGCTCACTGAAAGGTTTTTTCTAAAAAGGTTACAAAATTTTTCGTGGTTTTGAAAAAAAAAAAAAACTTTGATCACATTTCTAACAATTCTATGTTTCCTCTGAGAAATTTTATCCACTGAAATTTTTAGATATTATTTTTTTTCTTCATATATATCTTTGATTAATTCTGTTCTTGATAACAGAGGTCAACTTGACAGGCATAATTGGATCATATCTTTATATAACAATCAAATTTTAACTATAACAAAAAAAAAAACTAAATGAAGTATTAAAGAATTAAAATGAGCTTACTAGATCTGGATCAGTAAAGAATCTTCTATTAAGAGCCAGATCTGCTGGGAAGTCTCTTGAATAATAGTTTTTCTGGGACATAATTATGTTTAAAGCCAAATCACAAACAGCATACAGCCTCTAAAATTAGGAACCAAATTAAACATTCAGTGTACAAAAAAGTGAAACAAAATCTAAAAATTGAGAACAAGGATTAATAATGTATCTTTATAAATAAGATTTTTTTTTTGTTGCTGAACTACAAAACATTTTACATAAAGGTGCTTTCCAGACATAATCGTCTAGTCACAATTATTGCGAAGGGTAAAATTTTTTCAGGCTTTAAAAAATACAGTGTTTTTCCTAAGCATTTTTAGAAGGGTTTTCTGCCCTTTGATACCTGAAAGCACGCTTCTCTTTGTTAAAATAAGCTACTATCTCTAAAAAACACTACCTTTTTATTCATATTTCATTAAAAAAATAATAATTCACAGTTTAAATAATAATTCCATACTAGTATAATTATCTGTGTTTATAAGTTTAATTTTGATAACTATAACAAATATATTTACTATATTCAATTCTATTGGTTCAATTCTTGATCAACTATTCTCTAGGGCAATTCTCAACTGGTTCAACTTTTTTTTCTTTTTCAGGAGGAATTCACTTCAAGTGATTTTAAAATTATCATTTTTTTAAATAAATACCTTTTTTTAAATGCAAATTTCAATGTTTGTTTTCTCATAGTTTTCAGTTTAAATTATAGCAAAAAGCTTTCAAGTTAATTATAAATTTTTAGTTTACTTTTTTTGAAAAAAATTTCTGCACTGAGATTATCTTTTAGCACGTCTTCAATTATTTTTACAACAAATTCAACTCTTATTTTGATAATGAGTGAGAATTACTTTTTGAAAATTGTTGAGGATCAAATTCAGTTGTTGTTTTAGCGTCCATGGATCTTCAGATCACATCAAAGGTCTGGACTATTGCGGCTGCCAGCTTCGGAGCCTCTTGAGTGTAGATAACAGCTCTAAGATAGACCTCAATTGGCACCCATCCCAAATTCGAAACATGTGTGGTGAGTGCGGGGCACTGGAAAATGCGTTTTGGTGCCAACATGACATCCAGGCAGTTTCTGCAGGGAACATCAAATTCAGTTATTAGATAGTCTTACACACTTTTATAAATTTTTACGATGTTATGTGAGTGCCCTTCCAAAACTCAAAATGCCCTTTTTTACTCCCAGGGAGAACTCTGAAAAATATTCATCATTCTAAAAATAATAGGCAAAACTTTTTGTTACAAAAGATATTGTGTATATACAATAGTTATTTATAACCTAGAATTTCAAAGTACAGCAGTATTTTATATGTAATACAAAAACAATTAAAGATTTTTTACAACAAGAACAGAATTTGCGTGAGTTCTTTCAATACCATTATTTAATTAAAGTTCAAGAGACTTCCTTATTCAAATAAAATTTTAATGTAGGATATCAATAATGTCAAAATGAAAACACAGTGAAAATGCAGCCTTCCAGTTTTGTATACAATATCTGCTCTTAGGGACTTAGCCGATGGAAAATCCTGGGCTAGCCTTCTTGATGACCAGCAGAGCTCTCACCTTTCCCTCCTTCCCAGAGCCGAGGGAGTTGCTTGCCTTAGAATAATTACTGAACATGATTACTTGCAGGCCCATCTATTTAAAATTAACCTGAGCAATTCACTTCTTTGTGTGCTCTGTAACACTTTGCCTATGACTGGGGAGCATCTATTTGATTGTCTCTCTCTCTTCTTGACATTCATACCTGCGATGACTTTTGTGCCGTCTCACCTTCTGGAGCTACTTCAGTGTTGCATTGGACTGCAAGATGCCTTATGTCTAAGAAGACGATGGCGGGCGTAATTTTTTTTAAAAAAAGTTTTGTATAAAAGTAACAATCCCTCAATTCACCAGTAAGGATTTCTAAGAGTACTGTATTGCTGATTAGGATCAATAAATTTTAAAATTAGATAAAAGAAACGAAACTGGATTCCCAAAAAATTTCAATGAATTCTGCAAGTTAGGTCATAAACCAGAACCATGTATATCATTAGTGGACAGTCTCAAAGTTTGAAATTTGATTATCTTAAAATCCACATTTGAATTTATAGAAAACAAGAAGGTCTGAACCCACATAAAAATGAGGAATATCAGGACAAATGAGTTAAAAAAAATTTTCATTAAAAAATCAGGACAGCTATAAGCCCTGTCATAAGAATACTGGAATTAATGTGCCTTCCAACTGTAAGTCAAAAATGGTAGCAAAAGAATACAGATTATGCACTTACATACCCTCCAACTGCTATGGAATTTCCGTAGTTTCAGAAATCTTTTTTTCAGACGGTAGCAAAATTAATGTCTTAATATTTAAAAAAATTCATTTTAGCGTAACTTGTCCACTATTACTTATAAAAGTGCAGGCCATATGGCTAGATTCTTAAGTTCTGATAAAAGTTTTATGAGAGATACATTTGCTTTAAAAATTTCTACTTTGGTTTGTTACCACTAGAAAGAATTATTTTCAAAATCCTCATAAGTTGGAGGGTATGCACTTATTTAAATTTGATAATGATTGTTACATGAAAAAATATAATTAGAAAAGGAATATCAAATAATTTTTAAATTAATCCACTTACTAAATTGGTATCTTCATCTTCTGGATCTTGCTTATCCTTAGTTTGTTTTATGTTTTCAACAAGTCTCTCGAAAAATGTAAAACTGTAGTCTTTATTTTTAGCAATCAAACACTCCATAAACATTTGCAGGCAACTTAAATTAAATGCAAAAAATAAATAAAAAATAATGGTAATTTTTTTAAATTTTAAGCTAATATATTACAGAATTCAATAGCAAGATATTGAAGAAAAGGTGATAAATGTATAAAAAAAAAGGTAAATATCAAATCAAGAATAGTAACTCTCAATAAGGTTATGAGGCTCAAAGGCTTGAGAATAAATATGAATACACTAATTGATGTCTATTTGAACACATAAATTTTTAAAATTATTATCTTGAGATCACAGATAAAAGGGTTGATATAGAAAAAGTCAAACTTATTTTGTAAAATGAAAACTATTTTAGCTAACACCAAAAATGTCCAGGCATCATAAATAAATACTTACTTCCTAATCTTTCTTAAAGAAGAGAGGCAGCTATAATCTCCGAAGAATGGAGCATGGGCTAATAAGTGGATTGCATATGGAAGGGTGTATTCTGGCAGGTAGGATAACTTATCAGCTAAAAAAGTATATAATTTTTATGATTTTTCTTTTTAGATAACAATAATTAAATGAAAATTAATATTTAAAATTTATAAATGATACATATGAAAATTTCCTAAATTGTTCGAAATTAAACCAATACTTTTTAATACATAACAATTTCTTTCTCCTTGATTTAAGTAATATTTGGTAGGGAATAAAAACTAAAGAAGAAATCATATTTAAAAAAGAAGTATGAAAATCTAACATAAGCATGAATTTTGAAACTTAAAATTAGATACAACCTTAATTTTAATGTTACTATACATTCAGGTGTGTATCATTCGTATCCTAAAAATTATTTATTGAAAAGATTTTATCCATGCAAGTTTTGAATAATCACTTATATATAGCCCTGGGAATGAAATCATCATCAGAGTTCCTGCAAAAATAAAATGGGAAGAAAAGCATTGGTCTTAATAACACGTTCCATGATAGTGGGTTGGTTGCGTATCTATTAATCACAGAAAAATACATTCTTGTCTTAGCTATCACGATTCTCCCTTCTCGACGCGATGCAACCTTTTCCTGTGATAGTTCGCACATATGTGCTTCCAGGTCCAACGATCATGACTGATTTGAAAACCCCTATCATAGCTGTTATAACACCAGTGTCAATCTTGTAGCAGAATTTTTTAGAGCTTTCAGCTACAAACCTCTCTAGCACTAATATCTTTCTGCAAGATACTTTTAATAATAACAAATACACATGTTGCTAATTTAAAGTAACAAAAACTATTTGGATAAAAATGAATTAGATATAATTTTTTTTATTCTAATACTATGGGCAATATTCTAATATTCCTTGTAGGAGAAAAACACTATAATTATTTCTTTTTTTGCATTTTGTAAATCCTCATCACATAAAAAAAAACTAATTAAAAATCAAGAAATTTGTTGCAGTAACTACCAAAAAGAACATCGACAATGTAATTATGTGAATCACTCTTTAAAAAGAGGTTACCCAAATGCACATTTCATTACGAGATTCGGTTGTTGTAATAAACATCGAATTAAAAATATAAAATCTCAAAAATCACGCAAAAATCAATATCAATAACTGCCAAAAATACAATCGAAACACTATGGATTTACGATATTATTGACATAAATTGTGATTTGCATCAGAGAGTGATAATTTAAATGCGTGATTCAAATTTTACATGTAGAAATTTTATCAACTGAGAAATAACCGGAATTTTAAAAATCGGTGAAAATTGGTAGCTCTAGCAAATAACAATTGAAAAGTTAAAAAAAATGATGAAATCGTCGCATTAAAAAAGTAAAGTATCAAATAAGCGATTTGAATTTTGCGGATGATAAAATTGCTTAAAAAAATCATCAAGGATTTCTTTAAAAAAAAAAACGTTGAAAATTCTTAGCACTAACAGTCGAAGGAACGATTGAAACACTACATGGATCAATGATGATATTAGTACAAACCGGGCGTGTTAAAGAGTGATTTTTTTAATCCGCAATTCGAACTTCGCAGGTCATAATAATAAAAAATAACGAGAACATCAATAATAGTAACTGAGCAACAATTAGGAACAGGGATTTATTTTTTAAAAAAAGTGAAAATTTGTGGCAATAATTGCCAAAAAGAAATGATCAAAACACTACATAATATTTACGATGGAATCAATGTGAGTAGTGAGCAATAAAATAAAGGCTAAAAAGCAGAATTCAAAGTTTTCCTATGAGTAATATATTAAAAATATTCGATAGATTTGATTCAACCAAAGTGAGCAGTGAGCGATAAAATAAAGACTAAAAAGCGCAATTTAAAATTTTCCTATGCATAATACATTAAAAATATTCGATAGATTTTACTCAACTAAATTTATAAAAAAAGGAGAAAATATATTGTATTGATTAACTATTTTGCTATAAATTTGAATTTATAACAAAATCTCCAATTCACCATCATAAAATGTAAAAGATGCTGTCTGTTAAAAAGAAAATGAAAGGAAAGAACATGATTTCTGAAATAAACGTTCCTTTAAACTTTCATGATTTTGGAATGAATGTTTTTCTTTTTAATAAACATTATCCACTTGAAATCTTGCTAAAGCCAGCCATTGCCAAACTTTTATTTCTCAAATGAGAATATAAAAATCAAAAACATTTCTTTCCCTTCCTATGCGCGATAAAGGTATCTTTTAAATATAATTTTGCAGAAAAGAAAAATCACTGTGTCGCCACTATTCTGTCACTTGTTGCCTGCTGTACAACAAAAAGAGCACATAACAAATATTTGTGAAGAATACATTCAAAACTTGCTACTCCTGCATGATTTTTAATGAATATCTTTATTACATTTTGCCTATTTCTCCTGTGAAATTAAAGCATTCATTTTCACTTACTCTACATATGACCCAGAGGAATTTTAATAAATAGAAACAACTGGAGGGTATTATTTAAATTTTTATAGAAATTCAACAAACCTTCGTAACAGCCTTCTCTCTCAGCTTTTGCCGACGCTTTTCAATATTATATTCTAGATAGTTTTTAATATTGGCTTTAAACTCCTTTCTTTCATTTAACCCTCCCAAGGCAAAAACAGCTAAAAACTGAAGTGGTAATTTAAAGAGATACAAGGCTTTATTCAGCTTTTTGGCAAAGATATCACAGACTTCTGGGCAAAGATCCTGAAAAAAAAAAGATAATAAATAAATAAAAACACTTAATAAAGACACCAAAAACTGAATAATACTGAACAATAGATGATAATTCAAAGGGATAAAATTCAAAATATCCAAAAATCTAATGTCCAAAACTGAAGAAATAAATAAGAAAAGATTAATCTCCTGATCATAAGATTTAACACATAAACTTTTAACAAGAATAATATAACATTGTTTACAAACTTAATTATGCATCACTTGAAAAAAAAAGAAAGATCAAGAACTCAAAATGTTACAACCATCTTAAATATTTTAAAGGAAACACACACAACTTTTAAACTGAAGGAAGCAGGGGTGTGAAGTCAATGTTAAAAAAATTTATGCTACTCTGATTAGTTCAAAGTCCTGTAAATAAAAAGAGGGAAGTTTTTTTTTTTTTTTTTTGATAATAGAAAAACTATTCATACAAAAATATTATTTGCATGAATATTGTGACTATTATTTAAATTAACACTTATCAAAAACTTAACTAATCACAATTGTACGTTTTTTGTGCCTATGCTTAATAATCATAAAATAACACAAAAAATTATTGTAATTATTGAAGAATCCATATTAATAAATGAATCATTAATAAGGTACTTTTCAATTCTAAAACAAAATCTATTTAGTAAGTTACTTAAAAAAATATGCTTTACTTTAATTTATTTTAGTTTAGAGTCAGTTTAATGTATAATTTGAAAAATTTTTTTAGTTAATAAAAATGCACTTAACAATTTTTTGTCATACAACGTTTTTACATGTGAGAATGTGTGATATCGATATGCAGTTCTTTTCTTATAATGATTTTCCACAATTTCAAATTATTTTTTAAAATTCATTTTTTTAATTGTTATGTTATTAATACAAAATGAAATTTTAAATAAATTGCTTTTTACTTTAATCCCACAAAAAAAGTAGAAACATATAATTTGTAATTAAGAATTACTTATCGGATATTAATACTTGTCGGATATTAATACTTTTCTAAAATAGAATATAAGTCAGAGTCAAACTCTTAGAAAAGTTTGGACTAGGAATATTTCCACTTTCGACTCCACATCTCATGGAAAGAATAGTTACTATTCTAAAGATAATTCAATTATTTAATCGTGGTAAAATAGAATCTCGACAATTCTATTGATTTAAATTAACTGTCTGATATTTGTAAATTTCAAAAATCCGGAAATTCCAAATCCTTGAGCTGATTGGTTTTTTGAGGCATGGAATGAGCAATGGAATAAGATTATATAAAAAAGGAACAAATGTAGTCTTACATTTAAAACATAAGCAAGGATTTGAAACTGTTTTAGGCCAAGGGCAACAGCATAATCGGGAACATGACACAGTTTGAGCATACGGCAAGCAGCACTCAATCTCAACCATGAGTTTTCCATGGGCCTAAAAAGAGGGGAGAAAAATAATTACTAAATTTTTTCTATACATTGTCATAATAGAAAAGGTCAACATACATTTACTAGGAGGCTAAGCCCCCTGTTCGTTGACGTTCATCAACCGTGATGATTGCTTTGTAATAATAGATTGCTTCTTGGCATAAAACAGTTAAAATTATTTAATTAAAAATGTACTAAAAAGAACACTTGTGCCTCAACTTTGCATGTCTAAAAATTTTCCTTATGATACTATTAAGATCTATAATTGATCATAAAAATTATTTTTAAGTGATCATTTTTTGAGATAACATTTAAAATTAAAAGTATATTGTTATAACAAATTTGGTGGTTTCACAACTGTAATTTAATATTTTTGATTCCCAAACAAATGGATATATTTTAAATACAATTTTTGCATTCATCACTTTGTGCACGAAGCTAAAAGTTAAGTTCTAAATCTCACTAACGAATCTCTTTAACCATAATTCATAATAATATATTAACATAATTTGAATCAAAAAAGGATAATTCTAAAAACGATTAATAAGATCAAACACTGATTTAAATTACTTTATCTTAAAATGTAACATAGAATTACATTACTCTAATAATAATAAAAACAATCCTCCTAAACTCTTTACTTTAGAAATCAAACAAAATCAAAAACGTAATAACAGTACAGGTAATTTTAACCTTTATTGAGTATAGTTAAGTGTGGCGAGCTCTCTGCTTATCGCTTATAGCTCTGCGTTTTTTTTTAACCTTTAAATTAGGGAAAAAAATATTTATAGGAAAACAATAACTTTATGACTTATATAAATTTTATGCTGATGACAACCAAACCAATAAGAAAATTAATAAGGGAAAACTGGATCCTACGCAATTTTCCAACCAATAAAAATGCATTGACAACAATGGAAAACTACAACAGCATCATTAGATTTTTATATATAGTAAGAAATACATGCATTTAACAGCTAAAATTAAATATACATCTTTAAACATATCATACATATATTTAAATACTCACAAGTTATGTCTTTGTTCAGTTAGATCACCACTATTTTCAATATATGTTGACAAACATCTAAAAGTAGTTATTGTGGGTTTCACAAATTTTTCTTTTCCAGTAAGCCATCGAACAATACACTTCATACCTTCAATCTATTTATAAAAATGCCCACCATATGATTTTTTTCTAACTGAATCATTCAATAATAGTAAATAATATGAATTTGTCATCAAAACACACAAAAATAAGCATAAAACATTCAATAGTACTCTACAGTAAAAGATCTTTAAAATGCAAACCTAGATATTTTGTGTTATATAGATGATTCGACTTATCGCTTAACTTACCAAATAAATATGGCAATATGTAAATCTGATGCAGATTAATGTTTTAAAATGATTTTTAAATACAATTGATTTAAAACACAAAAATATGCACATAAGTACTTATTATTTACAAAATAAATTATAGGGTTCCCAATTCAGAAAAACTCAGGGTACTCAATTTCAGAAAAAAAATTCCCCGTCTTTTCCAAGTATATCAGGTAAATTTCAATGAAAATCAATACCATATTTCATCTATGCAACAAAATTTTTCATCCGAAAATTTTGATTCCCTTATTTGCAATGCCAAGTATTAGATTTTCTATGTAAAACTAATATTTTATGAGGAAGGAAGCATTTCAGTTTGTCTAAAATGTGAAATTTTTACAATAAATAATTGTAATAGATGTTAGAAGTATTTAACTTGAATTTCAACAACTTAGTACTGTTACTGACAATTTTAAGATTGATTTTTCTTCCAGGTATAATGAAGGAATTTTCCAGGTTTTTGTAAAAAAATTGCAACTTTCCCTGATTTTTATAGTTGAAATAAAATTCCCTGACAATTCCAGGTTTTCCCTGTTCTCCCTGACCCGTGGGAACCCTGAAATAAATAAATTATAACAGCATTAAAACAAATTTATCTATTTTGGTATGCTTTAGAGATTGTAAAGTTGATGCAATTAAAAAATAATTGATGTTTATACTGCATTGCACAGTTTTATTTTAGTTCAAATATAAATTATCACAAATCAGTATAATGGGCCAAAAATGCAAGGTAAAATAGTATTTTTAAATAAAGCAAATTATACCTTCACTTTTGATTCATCTGGGAGATTGTCATAAGGGCCCCACAGTGCAGTACCACCTCGGGGATAATCCTGAAATTTTGGGAAAAAACATTTAATGGTATGAGTGGTTTCTCTTTTCTTTTAAATATATATTTTGAGTGAATATTATTATTATTTAAGACTACAAATAGGAAGGATATAAATTACTAAACAGCATATTCCTTGCAAATTCACTGAATTACACATAAGTTAAAAACAATATTTTGACAAAAGTTACATTTTTGAATTGGTTCTTGCCGAAAATTATTTTTACCTGTATGCCAATTTGGGGGACATAAAATCTTTGTTGATAGAAAAAATATCAATTTCATAAATTTTATTTGCTTATAAAGTCAAAAAATGGCAAAAATAAAAGAATATTAAACTGAATGTCTTTAATATCAATGAAAAAACATAACATATTTGGAAGGAAAAAAAATTAGTGAAGTAAAATAGAATTTGCAATAAAAAAATTATAAATAACAATTAGTTGGTAACTGTGCAATGGAATATGAATTTTTATTAGAAATTTTCTCATTATTTTCATGAACAAAATGCCATATAGAAAATTTTATCAACTCTCGACACATTACTTTTTCTGATTTCTAAGGTTTTATATTTTATTTCATTTTATTTAAGTATTTATCATTCAATTTTTCAACAATTTTAGGATTAAATAAGAGGTGAGTAACCTGCTTATCTTTAAAATCGTTAAAAGTTTAAATGTGTGCGTGTTTGGTAAGTTTTACTTATTATGCAAGTTCACAAAACAAAAAACAAACAATATAAGCAGAGTACTTACTCTGACATGCATGATACTTATGCCATCATGCATAAGAACAGTTGAAAAGATGAAGGTGACCATATCTTTGAATTTTGGATATGGGAACAAATGACGCCAGTTTTGTGCAATATGACCAGATGATACTAAAGCAGTTTTAAAATGTTGAGATTTGAGAGTAAAATGAATCTGTAGAGTCTGAAAGAGAATTTTCAACAATCACTTCTTAGAACACAATTTCAAAACACTACAAACCATTTTTAAGTTTGTATCTAAGACCTGAATTACAAAGCTCTAGCCAAACAAAACACTGCATAAATTTGTGACTTTTCTGGTTGATAGCTGTGTATAAATAAGCATGTAGGCTTACTCTATATTAGGCGTACTTGAGTACGATGTTATTGTGAGAGTTTATAAATTTTATTTTGATAAAAAAAAATTAGTAACTGATACAGCAATACAAACAGACCCGGTCCAAATAATATCACAGAGTGTGCTACATCTTAATATTCTATCAGTAAACACAAAACAAAGTAAATTAGATGAAATCGAAAAACATCATAAAACCTTATGAAATTATGAATTATACTTGATATATTTCTAATATTGTCAAGCACTAGCAGTTAGGAACAGTAAGTTTATCATATAAATGAAATTATTTTTAATTAAATTAAGATAAGAAGTTAGTGTTTATACCCGTTTCCAACTAATTTAAAAGCGAAGAGAAAATTCAAGATAAATGTGAATAACAACAGTCTATTCGTATTTTTAAAAATTGAGGATAGGGAATCATGAGTAATATTGCTTCTGCTTCAATTAACAATTCTAAAATACCAAATTTTTTATAATTGATTTCTTCTAGTAAACACATCCATTCAACAGAGACATCTTTAGGTAGTAACCATCTAGAATACCATATTTAACACATTTAGACATAATTCATGTTAAAGTAGAACAAAGGAGAAATTTGTAATATTTACCACCCATTGCAATTTTTTTGTCAGATAAGAAATTGTGAACGATACTTTTTCACAGGTGACGACAAATACTCAGAAAAAAATTCCCTGACTTTTCTCAGACTGCTTTTATTAATATTTATTGACTTCTTTAACTGGTGGTAAAAACTTTATTATTAATATTTCAACTACATCTTATTATAAAATACGTTAAAATAAAGTAAGTGTTTACATATTATTATAAACACATATATTTGCCATTAGTTTAGAATTAAAAAAAAAATTATTACAAGAACAATTTTTTTAGACATAGTTTTTTTCCACACTTAATTTTTTTCTCTTTTTGTACAGATTCATAAATTTTAAAAACAGAAATTTTTATTTAATACATTCTTCTCTCATTAACACATAAAAAAAATATATAGACTGAAAAAAATTTACATATTTCTCCCTTTCGCACTTTGCAAGTTATCATCACATCAAAAAGAAAAAGAAATTAAGAAACTGCGAAATCCAAAGCAATAACGAAAAAAAGGATGGACGATAAAACCAAGAGTGTTTACCTCATAATTACACCAATTGGGTGCATAAAAAAAAAAAGAGTTAATTAAATGTATGGTTCGAGATTCACATGTCTTAATAAATAATATTCTATTAAAAATATTAATATTTTAAGAAATATGCAAAAAATCAGTAATGATAACTGTCGATAAGGAGAGTCTATATGTTTTGATAAAGCATTTTTGCGTAGGTAACAAAACTTAAATTACTGATTCCCGGAAATTCTCAAATCAACGGTCTTGAGATTCGCGGAATTCCACATGCCTGCAGTATTTTGCTATAAAGCAAACAATAGCATATACTCTACAAAACACACAGAGAAACTAACTAGTTCACATACTCGCATCAAGGTCATAAAAAATTCAGTCCTTGAATTTTCTGGCACAATTTTATTTAGAAGGAACACAGAATGCTTTGCTTGCATAGGTTTCCCATATTCTGCATATTGTAACAGTATGGGAGAAAGTTGCCTAGAGAAAAACAAAACAAACAATTTTTACAATAAAGTTTACTAAATAAACCATAATTATAATGATAAAGATGAGTGAAACTTACTCATACATGGCAAGATAATTTTCAGTTAAATTTTTACAGATGTTGCAGAGTATTTGTAAGGCTGGTACAGTCACCTCCTCATTCTGAACACGAATATACGACATGAGAAGTTTGAATGTTTCTTCATCTTGAAACAAAGCAGGATTCGATAAAGATAACACCTAAGAAAAGTTTATATTAGAATAAATACAAATTTCTTTACATTGACAAACTCTATGAGGAGTTATTTCTAACTTCAATAACTACTTCTACAAAACATTTTTGGTGTGTATTAGTTGATTTTTGTAAACCCTCATTTACAATGAAAATGGGGAGTAAACTTTTACAGGCAATGAAAGCTAAAATTTTATTTAAAGCTTCTTGATTGTTAGATCAAATTCAGGCTGACATTTATGCTACCAACAATGATCTTCTTGATTAAATTCTTTATATCCAAGATCATATCCCAGGATTATGATTTCAGTTGGATCTTCTAAAATATATCCCTGTATATTATTAAAAAAATAAAGAAATATATCTGAAATCAAACCATCCACAAGTGAGCGACAAGATATTATTGGAGGACTCACAAGCAATCAGAATTAGTAAACGGCCCATGACGATAGCTATAGCATTAATTAAATGGTCTGTTATAATTTATTTGTGAGGAAATAAAGAGAGTCGTGAATAAAATGCTTTCAGAAAAAAAATTACATATAAATAAACAAGCAAATGCTGACATTTTATTATCAATTAGGCAATGAACTTTAGTTAAGCTAATAAAGCATGTTATTTTAAAGAGTAATATAATGTTTTGGTGTTAGACTTGTTCTATATAGACTTGGCACGATATTATGCTAATTTAATAGTGGTTTTACACAACATGTGGTTTCACTGGTACATTAATAAGCTGCAAAGGGGCAATAAATATTTGTTTCTTGTACAACATATTAACTTTAAAGGCAACCAAGATGAACGCACAGCACAATTATATTTAAATGTTTTAAGTCTTCCTTTTATCTTAACACCTTAATTAACTTTTAAACAATACATTAACAAATTTTTTATTTTATTTTTACAATCTGGAAAGAGATAATTTCAAAGTTTTTTAAGCATTGAATTTTAGTAATAATTTAAAATATGTCAACAACCATTAAATTCCACAAACCACCATAAGTATGAGTTCAGGATATTTCAGCATTGAAAAAGGCAAGCTCTGTTAACAATAATTGATTTGAAAGCATGAGGCACCACAATACTATTCATGTTCAATATTTCTACAGTTACTTTAAAAATCATCAGACTACAAATAGGAAGGATATAAATTACTAAACAGCATATTCCNATAAAATTATTGTAAATAATTACTTAATATATAACTTACCATTCAACACTACTTAAACTATTGCTTATGACAATCTAACAAAATGAATCAAAATAAGTATTGAACATACAACTAATTTATTAACACTGCATAAATTATTACTAAAGGACCACCTAACAAAATGAATAATAAATGTTGCCAATAGATAAACATTCGAGTTGATGGTATCACATAAGAGAATAATGGAACACATAGATATTGAGAGTACAAATTAGCTTGGCCCATTTTCAAAAGATGGCTCTGGCTGTTATGAATGATTCATAGTGAAAGCTGGTTTTGGTAGTTTCTTAGAGGTTAGACATCTGTCAATAATAATCAGTTCATATCGCTTTGAGTTTCATACAAAAACTTGTTGGATAAGTCAAATTTTGTGGTAACTGAGCAGCATTTGTGGGTGGTTTTATGTTTCTGCTTTAATTGGAAGAAAAGTGAAGCTGAAGCGTATTGTATGCCTGTAGAAGTTGATGGTGACAATGCTCCAACTGATAAATCATGTAGGGAATGGTGTTGTATACTATGAGTTGCTACAACCTGGCGATTCCATTACTGGTGATCGGGATAGGCTACAATTGATCCGTTTGAGCCGTGCATTACGAGAAAAACGGCCAGAATAGGAGCAAAGGCATGAGAAAGTTATTCTTCTCTATGATAACACTCGGCCTCATGTCGCAAAAATAATTTGGAACTGCTGAAGCGGGATATTTTACTGCACCTGTCGCATTCGCCGGACATTGCTCCTTCTGATTACTGGATGTTCCGATATATGCAGCACGATCACCAGGTCACCGGTTCACTTCTTTCGCAGAAATGGAAAATTGGCCCCTAACTTGAATTGCCCTAAAAGATGAGACATTTTTTCGAGATGGAATTCAAAAATTGCTTGTGAGGGGGGAAAAGTAGTAGCCAGCGATGGAGAATACTTTGATTAATCTGTTAATTCAATTTGTTCTAAAATAAATGCATTTTTAACCACAAAAAACGGTTGGAACTAATTTGTACTCCAAATAATATAGATGTAAACATTTTTAAATAAAAACAACTATATATGTCAGAGAATGTAAAAGCAAACATGCGAAAATTATTTAGAATTAATTATTTGAACATAACTTTGGGACTTAAAAACAGCAAAGAATAAATAATAATTCACGAGAAGAAAACTAATTTAAGCTTTAACTTAATTATAAATTTTTAAAATGCATAATTTAAAAACATTTTCTAGCCAACAGTCCACCAGGGGTGATTGTGAGTCCAAGACAAAATTCCGGAAAATTTCTTGAGTAAAAAAAAAAAAGTTTACATCGAAAAAAATTTAAACAAGATTTTTTCCTTTTTCTCAATATTTCTTAGTTTACTTAAAATATATTTAAAATTTTACACATACCTATGATGACCTGGAGAAGTAATTGAAATTTACATATATGCCTTTCTTTCATGAGTTTATGATTATAACTATTTACTGATAAAAAATGAATATTAATCTTGAATATAAGCTTATAAAGTATCTTTCTGGCTCTCCCTTACAGACAAATAAAATAAGCTGTGTTTTTAAGTTCCACCTTTGAAAATTTGATTTCTAGAAACTTTTGTGATCAAGGATTTTTTGAAACGTCTGGATCTTCGATCTCCGGAAACTTCCGGATCACGGTTAGCGAAAAATCCGGAAATCCGGATTTTTTCCGGAGCACAATCAGCCCTGGTCCACTTACCTTTAGCAATTCGAATCCTCTCAAAAATGTATTTTCCAAACCTAAATCAGCTTCAATAGAACAATCTCCTTGGAATGAATTATCCACAAAAGTCAACAGATGTTTTAAGCACTCTTTGTCAATAATAGGTACAATACATGTTATCATTTGGGCAACGAAACTCGTTAATTCAGTTTTTTCAGTATTCTTAACTTCTTCCAATATTTCTTTCTAAAAAATAAAATAGAATAATAAATTGAAAGATACAAAATCTGCTTCAACTCAAACTCTAGCAGCATATGAAGAACGCAGTCATCAGATTTCGATGGGCATAAAATGTACAGGATAAATTTGATTCATATCGATTCGAAATTCTAACACAATACACCTGAGTAATGATTCTGAGAACGCAAACACTAAAGGTGAAAGAAAACAAGTCTACTCATTCAACTAAGGTGTTATCTATTCATTGCATTAAATCAACTTAATTTGATTGGTTTAGTCTATAATGTACAGTGCACAAAATTAAAAATTGACCACCCTGAATAACTATTAATCTAATGATCGGATTTTCTCATTCTAGGAGTTCAAACTTAGTTCGAAGGGGTGATCTCCAATAAGCTAGATAATTACTGCAGGCGATATTTTAAGTTACAAAATCAGATGCAAAAGCTTATCTTCTCTGAATAAATATATCTGAATGAATAAATATATCCTTTCTGAATAAAATATAGATTCAGATTTTCCACCCCCAAAATATAGGTGGTAGTATTTTTTATTATTCTATTTAATAATTATTGAAAAAATTTAGAATTGTAAGGTATACAATTTTTACATCATTTTAAAGAATGTAATTTTACATAACATAATACAAAATTTGAGCAAAATCAGTTGATCTTGAGAAATTGAACTTTGAAAATATGATATTTTTAAATTTTGATTCTCAGGAACTATATAATTTTTAAGAGAGGGCACAAGAAACTATCACTGCTTTGATTTTTTAAAATAAAAACAGTGTCTTTTTTAAAAAAAGAGCGTAAACAAGAAATTGAGTTAAAGGAAATAAAAACAAGTGCTGAATGTAAGCTTATCCGTGAATTCCCTTTTGCAATAATAAGCCATCTTAGTTTACTGACTTTTTTGTTTAATTGAGACTTTATGAGTTTCCTTTTCAACTGTTATTTTTAGGATCTTATTTTCAATTGCTATTTTCTGAATTTACATGTGCCATTTTTAAATATTTAGTGATCTATAGATAAAGTTCAACTGAATGAAAAGTGTTATTGTTGGCATTGTTCGCAAGAAATTTAAAACAGGATCTGATTATGTACCAACCTACTCAATTAAGCTTTGAAATTCATCCAAAATTTATCAGCCAGCATTTGGAAGTATACAACAATCAAGAATAATTATCATGAAGTTATTGTAAAATGATCAGGCACCCATAAAAATAATTGAGTTGTAACACACTTTGAATTACAGTGTATTAATTGTAATAACAATATGACTAAAACTAAAATGTACAGAAATATGAAAGTAATCAATAATTGAATATACTTACGTAACGTATGGCTGCTGCAGAGCAAGAAATGCTTCCATTGGCAACCGAACCAATAAGGTTATTTAATCTAGCATTTTTTTCTAAAAGTTTACCAAAAGCAGTGGCATAGGCATTTCCTTTATTTGGTTCTTTAGAAAACACTAAAAATAAATGTTAGATGACTATTACTAAAAAACATCTGCTATATAGATCAGCAAAGACTATGATATTAAACAAAGAACAGCTATAATTTTTTCTCTCTTTAATACAATGTAATTTATCTATCTTGAAATATTTTTTAAAATAAGAAAACTTATTATTTTTTAAATTTTTTTTTTCCTCCCCAAAATTAGGATTGAAAAGTGTTATAGTAAATAAATAGTGAAATCTAGTAAAATTTTATTTTTCATGAAGAATTATCAAGTTATAATGAATTTTTTTTTCTTTATCACCATTTAGCTGCTATTTGTTCACATGGAGATGTGATGATGTACGTAACTAGGGTTTAGTGAAAGAGATGCAATATACTTACAACCAACTTTTTAGAATTTCTCAATAGTGTTAATAAAAAAGATTTACTATTTTTATAACTGGTTCAAACTAATAAAAATCTAAAGCAAAAAAAAAAAAAAANAAAAAAAAAAAAAAAAAAAAAAAAAAAAAAAAAAAAAAAAAAAAAATCATTAAAATTTTCGTTTTACTGGGGATAAAGTTTCATACGAACCTTTTTGAGATTTGCCAATGAGGTTAAATAGATTTTTTAAGGTAGTGATAGTCAATTTTAAATGACAACATGTAGTTTTTTATTTATTTAACAAACCAAAACTCCATGGGCATTTATTTGACATGTATACACAATATAATAAAGCTGTTAGCCCATCTGGATACCAGGCTCAAATTAAATTTTTTGGTTTTCAAAAGTAAGCCACAACTCATTTTTAAAAAGCATGAGACGAGCTTGGATACTTCATAGTAGTTAGGGCTAAGTATCGGCAGTAATTGAGGCTCACACTCTTTCTATGGTATTTAAAATATTGTTTTCAAATTTTTTTTAATGGTGATAAGAAAACGTATTTTCTGTTTTTATTTTATCACCCAAAAATCACATGGTGATCAGAAATTTGAGCCTTTATTTGTGGTGAGAGGTAAAATATATAGTGAGAGGTAAAATATATCAAGTCATGTGTTACAAAGCACAAAATGTTGAGCTGAAAAATAAAGATGTGGCGCCAGTACTTGAAACTAAAAGCAAAAAATCTGACAAAAAAAAATTATAGCAAAAATTGTTTTAGGAAATATTCTGGAACTAGGAAGCAATTGCAAAGAATTCATTTGCATACCTTTTTAAATGAATTAAATAAATGTGGTTATGAAATGTAGGTACTTTTTCAATCATTCAGTTAAACACTAGTCTTAAAAATACTCAAATGTGATAAATAAATTTGTGATTTGTTAAAATAATATTCACACTATTCATTTAAGTCATATTTTTGTCCACACACTATTTATAAATATACATCTAAATTATTTCCACAAGATAAAAAACCTTGTTTTTCTTCTAATCTATAGGATTTAACTAACCAGAGCAAAAAGCAGAGACCAGACCAAATAAGCTAAGTCCAACACACCGCTTTTTAAAACCATGTCTTACTTTAAGAGTTAGATTAATTTTTGATACAGAGCAAACTTTCATATTCAAATTACTTCCTATCTTTGTCTTTGATATTTTCAAGGTGTAAAAATGTAATCTAAAATAACTTTCAAAGATGAAAATTGTAAGTAATAAAATTTATTGAGGATAATATAGTGTTATGGCCATCTATGAACAAGATTTCTTAAATAAATGAAACTACATAATCATTTTGTGCAATAGTATAACTAGAAAAGACAGTAAAATTGCATGAAGCTTCTTTGAGCAATAAAATTACCTGATAACACTGGAGCAATTTTGCAGACGTTATACCGTTTCATTTCATAATTGTCCATTACTTCTAAAAGTTTATTAACATGAGCGCGCAACCTGGGATAAAACTTAGGATTATAATTACAATAGAAAAATGCAATCTGTTTTAATTTAGTGAAATATTCAAATAAATTAGAGAAAAAAAAATTGCAATTTTTGAATCAACATAACTGTGAAAAAGCAAATAATAAATATAAAAATAATTATCCTGCTTATAACAAAGCTGAAATAAAGTACACTTTGCACAATAGTCAGTTAAATGCTTTTCACAAAACTATCCAAAAATAGGTAAGTATGACTACTAACTGATAAGAACTTATATATTCTGCTTATAATAGAGCTAAAATAAAGTACACTTTGTATAATAGTCATTTAAATGCCTTTTCACAAAACTATCCAAAAATAGGCAAGTATGACTACTAACTGATAAGAACTTATTTAAAATATTTGTAAATTTATAAAAGAAGAAGTTTAGTATAATCTAAAATGCTTAAATGATTTTAATAATAAATAAGAAAGTTATGAAACGTTCACAAACCAAATAATAACAAATTTTACACTTACACATTTCTTGTCTTGATCATTCCAGCTAAGGCCCTGTAAAAAAGCTTTCTTAAATTTTAGTTACAATAATTATAATTTAACGAAAGCCTCAATATAATAGAAAATTTAGCCAATTATAAAACAAAATTATTAATTAATCAGTTAATAATTACTCAGACTGAGTTTTTAGTTTAAACATTAATAGGTGTCACAAATAGCAAATCAATAAAATTCTATCACACCACAATACGTGTAGTTAAACATCATAATATTAAATAAAATATATCTAGCAATATTTTAAGAATTGAGTTCAAGCAACATATTATCCAGTTTTGCGAAATGCAATCACATGTTAATAAAAATTACAATAAAATATTATCATAAGGAAAAATCAAAGAATTAAAATCAAACTAAAATTATTGAAAGAAGCAAACACTTACTTCAATGCACGTTCATCTATTGAACAATATAACTGATAAAATAATTTCATTCTTTCTTCTGCAGGTTTCTGGTAAGGGACCACATAACAATTAAAAATCTGTTCTACAAGTTGCCTAGAAAGAAAAATTAAACATTTGACTAAAAAGCTTACATGTGATAATTTATTTTAATACTCAATATAATTACATAAATATGGTTTATTAACCTAAACAAGCAAAATCAGTTTTAAATACTTAAATTTGTGAACTAAACTTATTAATAATTATGCATAAAATGTATTTAGAAAAATCCAAATTAGGAAAAAAAAATGTATTTTGATTTAGCAAAATAATTTCAGCTCGGATGTGAACATAACACAGCTGTAAGCTGTTTCAACATAATATTTTACAAAATAACTATTTTTTCAACTATATTGTTAAGTTAGTCTGGTGCCAAGGTCAATAAATGTTTGCTTTTTTTGTGTGGATATTATTAATTTATTGACCATTTAAAATAAAATATTTTAAATGATTTGTTATGATATTCAAGACTTACTTGTTTTCAGAATATTGATGCAGGATGTTGTTCAATATCCCATCCAATTTAAAATTTGCGTCATACAGCACTGGTGGAATTCCTTTTTCAGTCCAACGCTGGTAAAGTTTTCTAAAACATGTCAGGACGGTTTGGCGAATTTCATACTGTAAATTAATATGAAACAGTTTTAAGAATAAAACGGAAAGTGTAAGTTTTTTTCTGTTCTGAGCTACTTGTAAGTCAGAAACACGCCAGGACCGTTTAACCAATTTCATAAAATATCTCATTTCATATTGCTATTATGCCATTAACAGGTATTAGATATTTCCTAGCTTTACAGTGTTATTTAACACTTAAATTTATAGTTAAACCTCTAATACCTTTCACAAACACATTCATAAAATATTTTTCACGCAAGAACGATTGATGAGAAATAAATAGTTTTTAATGACTGCTGAAAGTCAATTTAATCATTACATGTTTTGGTATTAAAAATTATATAAGTTATATCTTCCTGCACATAATTTAAATTTAACTATCCTTTTGTACTTTTCTTAATTAATTTAAAAAAAAAAAAAAAAAGCTGGAAAAAATTTATTTCTCTTCAAAATGAGAGGTGACTGCTTTTCACATACACTATATAATTATGTTTTAATCCAACAGATCGGGTCATTGTCTATTCTTTTTCAATTAACAATATCTTACAGACAATTTTTTCTATTTTTTTACTAGCTTCTAAAGAAAAATTGATGTTTTTTTTAACAAAAAAAAAAATCCAATTTGCATAAAATACTTTTTAAAATAATTAAAACAGTAATAAGTTCAAATAGTTTTATATTATGTAAACCATACTTAAAATAACACTTGGAAAGCACATGTTTGTTTATAAAGGAATTTCTAAAGAAGTTATTTGGTCTAGCTAAAAATTCAGCAAACCAAATAATTTTTTTAGTGCTGTTATGATAGTTTTCTAGAGGTAGATAGATACTTTATCAGGGTGGCCACTCAAAACAGATTTCAAATTTCCCTGATTNGTTTTCTAGAGGTAGATAGATACTTTATTTACGTCACACTACAGCTGCACAATGGGCTATTGGTGACGGTCTGGGAAACATCCTTAAAGATGATCCAGAGACATACCATCACAATTTTGATCCTCTGCATAGGGGATGGCTCCTCTGGTTTGGTAGCTCGGCGATCTGAGCGCAAACTTGAGCACTTTACGGTAGAATAGTTTAACGAGGATTGATACCAAGCACCCATGGTCCTCACGCAAGCTGATCAAAGTGGTTACCCACCCCGCTTACTGACTGCAGCCATTACATTGACTTAGGTGTTCTACTGGGAACCGTGTCTTTACGATCAGTCAACTGCAGGACGTTTTCTCGAGGTATAGAATACTGAATAGTAGCAAATTAGTATACATTGCTAAAAAAGCTACAGATTAGGTTTCGTTTAAATCATAAAACAAAGAACGTAGAACTTACATTTGTATCTCTAGCACGTCCTTCGAATCTTTCCCACAACTTAGGATCTAGGACATCGTACAGCTCTGGAACAGTTTCTGAAATGGTTTGACAAGTTCGCTTGCGTACTTTATCATCAGGATCAATAATATTGAACATAAAGCATTCTAGAATAAAATATATTATTATTTACTTCATATTTTTTAAATATTTAAACTTATCAGGAAAATTTGAAACGAAACTAATGTAACGTAAAAAGATAAAGCCTCTTAGAAATTAAGTAAATTAAATAATAAAGGTAATAATATTTTGTAAGAAAGAATTGAATTTAAGCCACAGGTGGAGTTTGTTACAATGAGCCAATCGCATGTCAATAGAAGAGGAACGACTTGATTTTATCTTAATTTATAAAAACTGTCTCAGACCACTTTTGTATGCGAAATTTAAAGTTATATAGCTGAACATTATTTCAAAAATTCTTACAAATCTATCAGGTTTTATTTTCATAACCAACTTTTCAAATTATCCAATAGGATAATTTGAAACCTTGCTTTACCACACTCTTTGTAAAATTATGAGAGTAATTTGTTTTTATAAAATTAAATTTCAATAAAAAAACTTTCAAAAATCAAAAATAGTAAAATTTTATTAAAACCTATACACATTTCAGTAGCACATTATTACACCTTAGGGAAGGTTAAGTGGCAGGGATGACAAAACAGAGACTATGTAATTTGACAGAGGTTATATCACAGTAAAAAGATAAGGACACAGTTAAAAGTAACATAGTTAAATTGACAGTAAATGAATTAAGACTAAAATATTAATTAATCTAAATATTTGAAAAATATAGTATAACAGTAAGATCATTAACAATAGAGTTTTTGCTGTTGGAAACACTTTCCCAAAAATCAATGTTAACGTATGAAATACATGACATGTATATGAATGATGATGTGAGGAAAAATTGGACCTATAGCCTTCTGTCAAGCAAGGTTTTGCTATAGATAAGAGGTGGAGTTTTTGATTCTTGACAGAGCTTTTATGTTCTCTGAGACGATATTTAAGTGCTCCTTGAGTCTGCCAATGTACATCAATATAAAATTTTGTACATTCCCGTGTTGTTGAAGCACTTAACAGGTTGTTAGAAGATTGAGAAAACAATTTTGTTTTTTGGAGAAAAGATCACACTTAAAATTTGTATGATGTTAAATCAGATGGTCCTTTTTTTTGTTTTGATTCTTTTATGTTCAAACTAATAAAATTAAAAAAAAAATAGATTCCTTTATTGTAAGCACATTTATGAAAAGAGATCCATATTTCACTCTCTTTTCATAATTCTCATTCGTTGAATCTAGAAAATCTATCAGCAAAGTGTAAATATAATCAAAGATATAGATCATTTGATAAGATAATACTTAGAAGTATTGTGAGAGGATGGCCCGCTGCTATCCAATGAATGCGAGGAGAAACGCTAAAAAGAGCACAAGATCTTTATATATGTGCACTTCAATGTGGAACATACATGGTTAGAAATTCTTAAATTTACATTGTATTTAACAAGCATGATTACATTTTAAAATTGTACTGAAATTATGAGATTGGAGAATAACATTTTGTTTATGATTTTGAGCATAGGGAGGGCCTGTATCATTGATTCCATATAATAATAAGAAATAAAAAAACTATACCAATCAGGGCTGGTTTTGATGTTTGTGGATGATTCATTAGTAAATTTTTAGAGAACTTCATATGCAAGCAGCGAACTTTAGTGGATGCATCTTTATATCTATTAAAAAAATAAAAGAACATTTAAAATTTTTTTTTCAATTTTTAAATTTAAAAGTCAATATAAAAATCAAATAATAACCTTGAAATATAGCTGCTCCAGAGGACTTTATTTTGTGCAATCATCTTTGATGATTTATCAGAAAACAATTTTGACAAAAGTGTCAGAACCTCAATCCGTTCCTCTTCCAAGCTGGACTGTAAATAATTTAAATTAAAAAAAATTTAAGGAAAGTTTAGAAAATTACGAACAATACATTATTGTGCTTCCACAGATATGCTCATAAGTAGACTAAATTTTATCAAATATATATATATATTCTAATACNACTATATATATATATATATATATTGTATTAAATAATTTGACAAAATTAAAAATTTTCGGCAGTATATTGTTAGTATTTAAAACAATAGTATTTAAAACCTACTTCTTATAAAAATATGTTTATTTTTATTGCAGAAAATATGTAAAACTCAAAATTAATATATAAAAATATTTTGCATATTTTTGAGAACACAAATTACGGATATAACAAGTTCAATAACATATCTAACAATTATAATCCATTTAGGTTAAAAATACAAACTTCATGAAAAATAATTAGAAATTAAAATTATATTTTACAGTACAAACCTTATAAAATTATTTATGCATTTTAGTTTCGATCTGTAGGCAGGTTACCAGACTATCTGAAGACTTAGGTTGATTTTGCATTTTTATTTAAGACATGTAAGCTTTCAAAACTAGGAATTGAATATTATTAAGTATTTTTATGCATAATTTTGTAGTTGTTTATATATTTGGGCAACAGAATTTTTTTTATTAAATAAAGAATTATAACATCAAATGATAATTATGAACTTTTGGAGGGTGCTTCACATTAAAGAAGTCATAACTACTTTAAGCATATATATCAGATACTGATACCATTCAAAGATTGAATAAATTTATTTTACATTAAGTTGCCGATGATCATATCTGAAAATGCTGTCAAAATTTATATAACTTGAAAATACGCTTAAAAAAAATTTAAAGATAAAATGAAGTTTAAATAGACTTACCATCAGTTTATTTTCTAAGTTATTTACCACCACAATAATTTCAGAGGGAATGATTAGATTCAGTTCATATATTAATTCATAAAGATGTTCAGAAATAACATCTTCTTGCTGACTGTCCATTGCTTTAATAAATGACTAAAAAAGGTCAAAAACAATTAAAACAAAAACTTTTTCCAGAAAATAATAGATTATGTTAAAATTTTGAGCCAATCAAATAATTCATGTTCGTAATATTAATTATTCTGAACTGAAATAAAATAATGGTTTTTAAGTAAAAACATATTTTTATTGTATATTTAATACAGTATTAATACAGAAACATTATATACAGGATATTGTATATCGAAATATGAAGAATGGTTACAACAAAAATGTTCAGAACTAATATATGCCCATAAGTGAGTACAGTAGAAGTCCATTAGTCCGGCATCCAACAGTCCGGAATGCCCGATAGTCCGGCATCGCTCCGGAAAATTGTAAAAATTTTGGTTTTCTCCAAAAGTGTGTCTTTAAAGCAAATGAAAAGGCTCGAGTGCTATTCGGAAGTTTTCGGGGTAGTTCGAGATCATCAGGAAGAGCTCGGTATTGTTCGGAAACAACAGGTGCAGTGTAGCTCCGTTAATCAATCTCGAAGCGTCTTCGCCATTTTTTTGTGCGGTGTTGTTTTGTGTCCTTTCACATCGCAGTAAACGCAACTTTTGAAACTGTTTATAAAAAAAGTGATTTTCGTTCTAACTGTACAGTGACCACGTTTTCAAAACCTAAGTCTTCGAGTTCTGAACCTGTTGAACAAGAACTAATAGATGGGGACATTATCAGCATTGTAGTAAACCCTCAGCCTACTCAAAATCTTGAAGAAAGTGACTCAGGTGCCGAAACGGAAGAAGAGGAAAAAATCAGCTGGGCGGAAGCTACAGAATCACTAAATAAGTTTATCTCTTTTGCTGACGCTAGTACTAGCTACAGTGCTTCAGAAATTATTGATTTCCATATCATTAGAAATAAATTTTATACTAAACGCCAAAAGTCAAGAAAACAAAAAGACACTCGTGACTTTTTTAAATCTAAGTGAAATATGTTTTACAGTACGTGTACATACAGTATATGAAATGTAAAATAAACTTTGTTGTATGTCTTTGCATGCTGTATTTGTAGTTTAATTATTAACCTAATTGTTCTTATAATTACTGCCCGATAGACCGGAATTTTCGGTAGTCCGGCACCGGGCCGGTCCCGTACGTGCCGGATTATCGGACTTCTACTGTAAATCAGTCTTTTATTTTATTTTCAGCGTGAGCATTTTTTGAAAATAGTTTTAAGTTGAAAGAATTTTCATTTTCTTTCTGATTAAATTTTTCATCGTTATTACCATTCTTATCAATAGAATCTGTAATTGTTTATTGTCGCATTTAACTAGATTTAATAATACTTTAATCCTAGCTATTCTATGGTGGCAGAACATAATTTATCATAGAATAAATAATGCTTTAAGCAGAGATTCGACTAGATTTTGGAAACTATGGGTCATTAAGACCCAAAACTTCCATATTTCTGGGTTCTTTCTTGCCAAAAGTGAGTCCTTATTTAAAATATGACTTCTCATTCCTCTAATTATATTCATGGTCCTCTATATCCCTTTATTAATGTTTATATTTGTAACTATTCTATTTATTAATAAATAAAACTAAAAATTTCAAAAGAGGAAGATTTATATTTGAATTGAACATTTAATCTTTGAATTGCGACTGATCAAAGAAAAACAGACTTTTCCAAGATTTAGATTACTCGTTCCCAACTTATTTTTCAGGTCTTTACGTTTTTCGGCGTATTTGACGTGTTATGGTACAAAAGCAAAATCACTATTGAATATTAGGTGTGTTTGGGGTATAATGTGTCACTGATTTAGTATAAATGGACACGAATTCACATTTGCAAGCTTAAAATTTCAATGTTAAAGTATTATTAAATCATTGAACATCAGAAATAAAAAAGCCAAATGATGATTAACTTTTTTTCTTCTTAAGATTGTTTTTTGGAACTGTACAAAAACTAAGAGAATAGCAGACTCTTCTTAGAAAGCTTTTGGTATACATCATTGTTGCAGATGAGCATTTTGACAGTCAAGTACAAAAATCTAGGACAATCTTGCAATAAACTTACAGTTTGTATATATCGTTCCAATACTGTTGCTGTCTGCTTAAGCAAATCTTGAGCCAAATTGTAAGTTCTTTCACAAGAAGACTGAAATTGTAACATAATGGTATTATAAGTACTTATAAATTAGAATAAATATCTTTATATAAAAATTTTAAGAAATAGTGATTACCTTATTTGGTTCAATAATTTGAGTTAAAATAAACAATAAAAGCTGGTGTGGCACATTATCAGATTCTGCAATCAGAGGACATAACATGCTTAATGTCAAACGACTAACTTTTAGATTGTCAAGGACCCTGGAGAAAAAATATAACATTTTAGTGAATAATGATTCAAAGTTGTAAGCTATTTAATTAAATCAAATATTTTATCATCATTATGAAATACTACTACACACTCTACAATGTGTGGTAGTCATAGAATTAAGTAATTAGTTGTTACAAAACATGGGAAATTGCCAGTCACAAAAACAGGCAATTTTGAAGGCAGAAAGAATACTACTACTCAATAACATGAAAAAACTTGCTTTCCTATGTGGAAAACAATGCAGATCAAAATGCACACTTGGAATGTCATAGGGTTAAAAGTTATGCTTTTCAACAAAAAATTTGATACAATCAGAGGTGATTGTGAGCCCAAGTCAAAATTCCGGAAAATATCTTGCGTTTAAAAAAACGAAACAAAAAAACAGCTTAAATTGAAAAATTAGAAGAAAAAAAATTTAAACAAGGTTTTTTTCCTTTTTCTCAATATTTCTTAGTTTACTTAAAATATATTTAAAATTTTACACATACCTATACCATTTACAAATACCTATGATGATCTGGAGAAGTAATTAAAATTTACAAATATATCTTTCTTTCTTAAGTTTATGATTGTAACAACTATTTACTGATAAAAAATGAATATTGATCATGAATATAAGCTTATAAAGTATCTCTCTGGCTCTCCCTTACAAACAAATAAAATAAACAATGTTTTAAAGTTCCATCTTTGAAAATTTGATTTCCAGAAACTTCTGTGATCAATGATTTCTTGAAACGTCTGGACCTCCGATCTCCGGAACACTGTTAGTGAAAATTCAAGAAATCTGGATTTTTTCCGGAGCACAATCAGCCCTGTACAATTAATTTTTACTATTAATTTGCGATAATACATTTACTATTTTTTTCCCTTCTCACTTAGCTATAATTTCTAGTTCGATTAAACAACTTTAGAGCATTTTCATCCACAAGAATTCTCTATTGTAAAAAATAGTTTAGGGGATTTTAGTAAAAATTCCTACTGTTTATTTTAATTACAAATATCATTCCATCTACAAATATTTATTAAATTTGTTTTGAAAATTTTAATTTAGAATTTACATTCAAATTGTGCAGCTTTAGTGTCGATTTTAATTAAAATAAGTCAAGTAGAAATGAGGTCTTTAAAAATAAAATGGAAAACATTGCTTATAATTTAATGGCCTTCCTTTATAACGATAGTTTCGGGTTAAAGGAAGTTGTAAATGTTTATACATGTCTCAACTCAACTTAAAATTAGATCAAATATGATTGAAAAAAATATCTAAAATTTTTTTGAAGTAAGCTTTGTATTCAGATGTGCTATTTGTCAAAAAATTTAAATTCAAGATATATCTTCTCAATTCAGGAGACTAAAAATTTCCTGTCTCATTTTTTTAACCCATCATATGATAACTTTTCAAAATCATAAATTCAAAAGCCATAATTTAATAATAATAATAAAAAAAAGCATTTATGGTTAAGGAAAACAAAACTATAACTTTAGATTTTGTATTAACACATTTAAGCAACACAGTATTTATGAAAATTTTATACAAAAGACATTATCAACCTTATAATGTTAAACATCTGTTTGAATAATGGAATCACAATCTCTTCAGGTTTCTGCATAGTATCATGGCACAAGGTGAATGTTTTCATAATTGTTAAATTCTGAAACAAATAATCAATTCAGTCAATTTGAAATAAACATTTAAAGCTTTATAAAATATTCAGAAATATTTTAAGTTACCTCAAGCAAGTAAAAAGAACCAGTGAAATTTGTACCACTTGCAGATGTTAAACCTCTTAACTGATCAATGAATAAATTAAATAAGGCCTGAAATAGATACAAATCAGAATTAGAAAATAAATAAAAAGTAACATGAAAAACAAATATTTTCTAAAAAATTATTAATTCCATAAAAGGAGATATTTTTACATTTAAAACTAACTCAATCAGTTTTCTGAAGTACCATGTAACATTTATTATTCAGGTGTTTGTATGTGAGTAAATACTTTCAAAATAATTAATGATTTTTAGTTATTTTAATACAGTTTTAGTAAAATATATTTTAGTTTTCTGCTTTTAGTTATAACAATCATAGATTTTCTAAAGTTCAATTTGAAAACTACTATTACTATTGTTTAAAAAGGTCAGAAATCATCAACAAAAGTTGTCTTTTAAAATTATAAAAAAANTATATTTTAATTTTCTGCTTTTAGTTATAACAACCATAGATTTTTTAAAGTTCAATTTGAAAACTACTATTACTATTGTTTAAAAAGGTCAGAAATCATCAACAAAAGTTGTCTTTTAAAATTATAAAAAAAAATAGATACAGAAGAAAGTCAAAATAATTCATACTTCAAGAATTTTTGGGTCACTATAAGGATTGACTGGAGCAAATATACGGAAAACATCTGCAATACAAAGAGCAGCGCCACGTCTGATGTTTTTACTGCGGTGGTCTAAGAAAAAGTCAGATGCCAGATGAAATGCCAAAGGTTGGTATTTTGAATTATCATCCTCTTGACTAATTGTCTGAAGCACCTTAACACACACCTAAAACAAAAGAAGAAATGAAATGAATATAAAAGCAAATATATATATATATATATATAAGAAACAGTATTCTAATAGTTCAGTTTATATGACACATTCTATTACCTCTTTTACTTCACAACCAAACAATATTATTTAATCTTTTTAATATTACTGATTGCCCACAAAAGGAGAAAAACTGGCGAACAAGTGTCAAAAGTAGAGAGAAGTGGATTCGAATTCAAAAGAAGGCACTGGCCCACTCTGGGCTGTCTAGCCAAATATGATGATGATGATTGCCCACAACTGGTAATAAAGACAAGGGGGAAAAAATGCAATACATGCTTTCCATGACACTGGAAAAATATATGAAATTAAAAAAATCCAATAAAATCGTTATTATTATTTTTTTTAAGAATTACTTATTTTAAGAAAAATCATATGAATAATTTCAATTTTAACAAATAAAATTTTATTTAGTACAAGAAAGTTGAAATTTTTTCACATTTATTTACTTTTTTTAAGACATTTTTAAATTTATCATGCATAAAACCTATATCAGTAATTTAATTTTAATTTGACTAAATGAAGCTAATTTTAGTTTCCTAAAAAATGTGCAATTACATCTAAATTACAATAATTTCTATTATCTTTCCTTTATTTAACGTTAACTGTTAATTCAAAAAATTAATTAAAAAAAATTCTTGTTAATTTTTTGAATAGAGAAGTATTTATTTAAAATGACTTTTGATATTAACTTTGCTTTCAATATCTGGCACAATGAAAAGAATTTTCTTTTTTTCAAACAATAAAATTTATTAAAATAGCAGTATAATTAAGAATAACTTTTTATACCAATTTTGTTATAACATGCTACATAATTTAAAATTTTATTTTCTAAAATACCTCATACTTAAAATAAAAAAATTTTAAAATGCTTTTTTTTTCATAATGTTCTGTTCAGAATATTAAAAAAAGTTTCATCAAATAAAATTTTAAATCATTATGTATAGTCAAATATATAAAAGAAGGGAGTGATTTTATCAACCTTTAAACATTTAATATTCAGGAAATTAAATCCATGTTAGTTCACCCAAAAAATGTACCTTATATAGAAATATGCAAACTTAAATGGAATAAAATAAATTTAATAAAATAAATTAAAATTTTTGGAATTTATTTTTCAAATTTTATTTACTTAAACATAATACATATTTAAACTTAAATTATAAAACAGACATTCATCATACATCAGGGAATTTCATATTTATTTTGTAAAATACAGTACAGAACCCGTTATCCGGAAATCAGAAAACCGGAACAAAATTCGATAAATTTTCCCGCCAATTTCTTTAAGAAATTTTTTTTTTCTTATAAGATTTTAGGATTTTTCTTTCTTTTTTGAAAGATGTTTACCTTACCATCATTTTGGAAATAATCATTAGTGTATTACTTCATCGTTTTTTCTTCTTTTTAAGATTATTTACAAATATATATATTTTTTTAGTTGGGTTTTACAATAAAAAAACGACTTTCTGTAGCGATTCAGAAAAATGGAAAAATCAGTTATCCGGAATAGTGATGGTCCCGATCGTTCTGGATAATCGGTGTCCTACTGTCTAAGAACAATTTTTATGATATTTCTATTACTTTTAAGCGCTGATTCAGTTCATCAGTTGATATATCTTCTGTCAATTCCTTCACTCCTGGAGGGTATACCAATTTTTTCTTCTTTTGTTGTGCCATTGATTGTGTTAAAGAACCAAAATCTATAGCTGAAAATAATAAAAATAAATGAAATATGCTTATTAGCAAGGAAATCTGATTGCAAGCCCTTAAGCTACCAATTTCAGTTGGTTTAACTAGAAAAATGTAATGTTGAATTACAGAGATATCAAATTTTATTGTTATTTTTTATTATTTCATTTCTGACATATTTTTATAATTAAACCTAGCTAGATAATAAGCTTAAAATTTATTAATGGCAAAATTTAATAATTGCAAAATTTATTCATAAACAATAAGGTCCATTAAAAAACATAATATGTGCAATCTTAACTTTTTGTTTTGTTTTGGAGGGAGCTAACTTTTATAATATACTGTAGTGTTGCTACAACTCACTACAATACCTGATGTTTTGAGTCTCTTCTAGGAAATATTTTGAGGTATATTTTCAATGGCATGGAGAGTTACAAAGAAACATGGGGGAAAAAATAGAGCAACAGGAAACAATAAGCAAAATATGTAAAGCACAGGTATGAGCTGTTTCCCTGACTTGCCAGTACAGTGACAGCTCAGAATCCCCGTGTAGTGATGTACATCAGTAGAGGTGGTACAATTTTAAGTAATGTAGAATCCATTGTGTGATATAGGTATTCCTCAAACAGTCATGATCCGTCATCTCAGGAAATATTTATAATTTAAGTTGCCAATACAGGATTATCAAAATTTATTATGTTGAATCTATACTTCAACTGATTTGAGTAGAAAAATATGGAAAAAGAAAATAACCAAGAAATATTAGGTATAGCATACCAACAAACCAGTTTTCAACTCATTAAATGACTTTAAAACAAATAGCATTAAACATTGCTGTAACTTAGAAAATTCAGCTTTCATTTGAAATCGACATGAACAAGAAATTATAATCATAATATATTAAATTTTATTGTTTTTATCTGGCAGATATTATATAATGACTGATATCTAAAAAAATTCGGAGATTAATTTTTTTGTGAGCATAAATTTTTTTAATTAACTTTGGTAGCCAGAACAAGACTGTAAAAATTTGATATTATTCATCACATCAAAATTATACTATAAATCAAATTACCAATAATGAAAAGACAATTAAATTTCTTAAAGATAAGAAAAGGGAGAAATAATCAAGTTAGGTCATACATACTGATTCCTCATTCAAGTGGCTGAATCAGAGCTCATTCTAGGCAGGGTAAGCAGGGCGCAGCACACTGCTGCCCTTTTAGTCAAAAGAATCCACCCTATTGCCCCTGAAGTAAATTAGTGTCCTGATGTAATAAGACTCCATACCAGGGTTGGGTTTTTGACGTCAAAAAGAGGTTTTTGACATGACAAGGGTATAATACTGGTTTAAACCGTCAAAAACCCGTCAAAAATGTCAAAAACTAAAGTTTGCCAAAAAAATATATAAACTTCAAAACTACCAACAGTTGCCATGCATTATATTGAAATTTAATTATACTATAGGTAATCAGCAGGTTTTAAAATATTTTTTAATTAAAATTAAGGTAAAATAACAGATTTAAAATCTCAGAAATTTATATTCAAATGCATGTGCAGAAAAATTTTGCACAAAAATTGTTTAAATATTTATATTTAAAAAAAAAATTTTTTTTTTTTTGATACTTAAGAAAATTAAAAGTTTATTACTATGCATTTTTGACATATAAGGAACATATAACTAATATTTATAAGGAACTTACAAGTTATGTTGTATAAATACAAACTTGATACAAGTGTATAAAAAAAATTTTTAATGTTATACCGAATATCTTTATTATCCAGTATGTTAATTTGAATTTAAAAGTAGTTATATTTGTGAATAATGATAAATATAATTCATATTGTTTATTATATTTATTTATAATTATTACACTTATCATTTTAAAACAATTTTTACCTCTTAATTTTTTTTCCCCACTTGTATTAAGAATACAAATAATGCATATCTTGAAAGCAAGAAGTAATTATTCAACAGCTGAATATTTAGATATTCAACAAAACTATATAGTATTCAGCAAAATGAAATTCACAAGTATTTGGATAAACTAAATTTTCAGCATAGTAAATGAATAGGCTGAATATACTGTAAATCGACACTAACTACTCTGTGTATTTAACAGAAAGCACTTAAATTTGTATTGTCTTATGTTAAAAAGATTATTAAGAAGATTTAAAAGAATATTAAAAAGATTTTTCTTTAAAAGATGTCTAATGTACAAAACTGCTAATGTTTATCTTTAAAAATGTCTAATTTTTAGTATAATCTATACTATACACTAAATTTGGTTATAAATAAATTTCTTAATAATATCACTGCAGATTTTCAATAACACATGAAAATGAATACATAATATTACAAAAGATGTGAGCTTTCAAAAGTACAAGATTTTGGTTACTATTCAAAATATAAGTGTTTCTTCAAAATTTTAAATTTATTTTTTCTAGAACATATTTAGAAACACTATCCTTTATAAAAAATATATAAATTTTATGTATTAATTAAATTTCACATATGAATATAGGTTTTTGACATTTTTGACAGTGAGGTTTTTGACGTGACGGTTTAAACTATGGTTTAAACTGTCAAAAACTGTCACATGTCAAAAACCTGCCAACCCTGCTCCATACCCTTTTTGCACTTTCATTCCTCAACACTTTATTTTTCCCCCAAACTCTACAGTGGATTTCTCAAACTTTTATTTTTAACGCTTTTTACTTAGTTTGTCATTGCTGTCAATACATAGATTTATATGAGAAAGGAAAAATAGCCATCACACCCCGTTGTTGCACTTGTCTTTGAAAGTTTGCAGTTACTTCCACTATCATTAAATCATGATTATTATTAGTCATTTTAATTATTAAATCATAACTACCGACACTTAAAAACATAAATGTATTATTTTATTAATATATGCATGCATTTTAAATATATTACCAAGCTAATTAGCTCATGAACTCGATACATATGTTAATTTATTAATGAAAATTAGTAATTTATATGATTGCTTTGCTACTTTTAGTGAAGTAAAAAAAAAATTCTTTTATTAATTGACAATGTTTTTTAATGTAACGTGTAAGGCCCATGGAAAGAAATTATTGCCTTTTTAGAATAATAATGTCCTTTTTTTAAACTTTTGCACCCTGCCCCTTTTTCTGCCTAGAATGAGCTCTGGCTGAATTAAAATAAAATGGTGGCATACTAAGAGATTTTTGAGTTTGTGTCAGCCCAAATAACTAGTTTATAATTATATGCATATATAATGTTTTTATTTTAAAAAAAAAATCATTCTACTGGCATGAGATTGCAAAAAAAAAAAAGAAAAAAAAAAGAAAAAGGAAAAGAGAAAATTGGGAGAAAAAAAAAAAGAACAGGTATGAAAAACAGTTAAAAAAAGAAAATTTTATTTACAGTATTAGTTAAAAATTAATATGCAGCAAGCTATTTTAACTTTCAACAAGAGAATTAATAAATCACTACCATATCAACCACCTTAGAAAGTCAGCATCTAAAAAACATTTATTTTTAAAATAAGATAATACTATTAAACAAAAGTAAAATTATTCATATAAATATGAAAGCCTTAAATAGGAAAATGGTGCATAGTACATAATACAGAAGTTAAGAAAAAAGGTACTTTTTTTTATTCCAATGCAAAGATATTGAGTACACATAAATTCAACTGCTTTTTATTTTAGAGGTGACAGTTTTTGTTCAAATTAAAAAACAAATAAATAATAAAAAAAAAAAATGAATAAATTTACTTATGCAAGGGAAATGAATACCACCAAAATTTATTAGTGAAATTTGATCAAACATTTAAAAAGACAAAATGGGACTTTAATCTTTATCAATTCATCGATTTTAACTTTTGATGAGTTTATAAAAGGAGGGGAATCTTGAATTTGCGAATATATCTCCTGCCTGAACTAATTTCAGTGATAGTTTATTGCATTGATACAATTATAACAGTAACTACGATTACATTTCTTTACCTTACTTTTGAATAAATTATTTTTTTGAAAAAAAAATTTACTTTGAATTTTAACTTGGTCTGTCATTTTGAAAACTTGTTAGTTGGAATCCCCCTATTTATAATATACTTTTGGTAATTCTAAATCACAAATTAGAAAATTAGTAAATATATTGCTCATTATTAAATTCTCTGAAATTAAAAACTCACAAGTTTTGTTTACTTATTATTTCTATTACACCAGAAAATATTTAACATTACATATCAATAAAAATAGAATAACAGCAAGCCAAAAATTTAATCATAACTGCGAATAAATAAAATTTTAAAATAAAAAAATAATTTTAATAGAAATATTATTCAAACGGTACTTTAACATTATCTTCAAATGTTAAAACTATTACACTACATGATGTGAACAATTAGAAAATTTATATATGATTTAAAAGATAATTTCGTCAAAAAAAAAAAAAATTAGGCCAGTAATATAAATATTTAAGATGTAACATTTTTACTGTAAACTGAAATACACACTTAAACAGAATCTTTCTTAAAAGAATTCAAAATGTAAATAGACTGCAAAGCATATCTTGATTGCAATTCAATGCTAATAACAGCATTATTAAATAGATGATAAATGCGTACACATTATTTAAATGGAACTCAAATCAACTATTAATAATAAAGATAAAGTGCATTTAAATAAAAGTAAAAGAATAAATAACATAAAGAAAACTTACTTCATTCTTCATTCATATGAATCTGCCGCGGCCATGCGTGTAAACAATCACAGTGTTGCCAGAACTTAAGATTAAAAAGTAGCGAATGGAAGCTCCAAATTTTGCAGCCCAATGAAATTATGCTATTGGCGATCGAAATGGGTTGCAGGCTGCGTAGAGCAAAACTCTCTACCTATGGCAACACTTCACATGCTTTCCCCTGTAGCGAGTGGAGAGTCATAGAGGAAGGAAGTACGTTAGTTTATGTCTTGATTTTCATATAGATTAAAATCTTTTATGTTTAAAACTATATGGAACTAAAAACTACATTAAACATAGTTCTAAAAAAACCATAACGAAAATTTAATTGCTGTAGTTGTTAAAGTTCATTTACGTCGCACTAGAGCTGCACAATGGGCTATTGGCGACAGTCTGGCAAACATCCCTGAGGATGATCCGAAGACATGCCATCACAATTTTGATCCTCTGCAGAGGGGGTGGCACCCCCGCTTCGGTAGCCCAACTACCTGCACGTGAAGTCGAGCACTTCACGGTAGCACAGTTTAACGAGAACCAATACCGCACACCCTCGGTCCCTATGCAGACTGATCCAAGTGGTCACCCACCCGCACACTGACAGCAGTCAGTGATGCTTGACTTCGGGGATTTGCTGGGAACCGTGTCTTAACGATCAGTCCACTGCGGGACAACGGAAATTTGAAAAAATATTTTTTTTAAATAAATAAGAAAACTATTACGAAAAGTGAAAATATCGTAGTACATTCGCATACAATTGAAAAGAGGAGGAGAGGGAAGGGAGAAGAGCCAAAGTCATGAAACCGGTCTCTCTCCAGGTGGCGTTTCGAGTTATGCTGGTAATAATTAGTTGTTATGTTCGTAATAATTAGAGATAGTTAGGGACATTTTACTCTACCCAAAGAAAAAAAAAAATAGATATGTGTAGGTTTTTTTTACCAGTAAATTCGATTTTCCAGCGTGGTTGTCGCATTACTTGTTTTCTTTTCTAATCCTTTAAGAATATTTGTAAGTGGTTTTGCAATAACAGCGTAATTTCGAATGTGCTTTCTAAACTGATTGGTGAATCCAAGGAAACTGCGGTTTTCGCGAATTGTTTTTAGAGTAGAGCAGTGTTTCCCAAAGTGTGGTACGCGTACCCCCAGGGGTACGGGAACAGTTTAGCGGGGGTACGCGTTCTTATGCAAAATATCTTGCAACAAACGAAATTTTCAAAATTTCTTATTTAAAAACAACTCTAGCCATAAAAATTTAAGATTGCGTATTTTTCTATTCGCTATGTTTTACTGTTAATAATGAGGTTACTACAGTTAATAATGAGGGGTGTCAACAGGCAGTTGTGATTTTTAACTTTTGGACAATTTAAATTTTTTATAGTAAAAAATACATTCATTTTTTTTATCCGTGGTACACAGCGTTCTACAAAAAATTTAGAAAGGGTACACAAAAGTCATAAGTTTGGGAAACACTGGAGTAGAGTAACGTGCAACTGCTGCTGTGCGTTCTGGATCAGGGCGTACGCCATCTTAGGAAAGAATTCGAGAAAAAGGAGAAATTTCTGATACAGCAAATTGCGACTTTCCTGGATTTAGTTTGAATCCAGCTTTACGAGAAGCTTGAAAAATATTGTAAATAACTTTAAGGTGGTAATCAAAGTTATCATGTGAAGTTGAAATGTCGTCAGTATGTATTTACATTATGTTGTTGTTGTTGTTTCTTATCCTCTAATTGTCTGACGAAGTCAGACAAGATCCAGTAGGTTGTTGACCCTCAAAAAGTCGATTACAAGAAGTGGAGAAGCATATAAATTTACATTTTGTTCAGCAAGGTGGATGTAAGCACATTTTATTGCTCTTGTCATCGTAGATGGGCCGTTAGTGAAACCAAATGGCATTCGAAGAAATTCATAATATCCATCAGCGGTAACAAAACCAGTTTTGTAGATGTCAGATTCTCTGACGCGAATGGTGTTAAATGCTGATTTGACATTAATTTTAAAATTAAAACATTTTCCTACTGTTCATTTAATCGCATCTTCCATCTGGTCGATTGGGTGCGGATTAATCATGGTGATGGAGTTGATAGTGCGTGAGAAATCTACAAAAACTCGTCTTGGAGTGCTTTCATGGAAGGTATGCTCAATGATAAAAGCAGGGGCGGCGTAAGGCGAGTTAGAAGGACGACAAATTCCTTGTTTCAACCTTTTTTTGGATTTGAGTGTTCAATGACGATCTGACTCTGTAAGGCGATATGGAAGACAACGGATAAGCTTGTAATTTTTCAATTCTATTTTGAATTCCACATACGGACATAGTTCAATATTGTCATCGTCAGAATAAAACATGACTGAAAATTGTCCAATTATAGTATCAAGTTGAGTTATTGGATAGTCCTGCAAATTTCGGAAAAAATTCAATTTCAGGAGGATGTTTGCCTGTTCCAGTTTGACAGTCCCGTTAAAAACGTCGTCTAATGATGGTACTGAGAGTTCAGCGGAAGAAATACAGTTAATGCTAGATTACGATGAGTGAATACATTCGTATAGATGGAGCGCAGACGGCGTAAAAATACATAATGAACCGTTATAATCGTAAGTGCATCTAGCTTGAACTTGGTGTTACCAATGAAATCCCAAAATGAGCGAAAATGGAAGTTGGGAACAAATTCCAACCCTGGTCATTAGATGATCAATGTTTCCAACTTTGATGTTTAAAGAAATCCATCCAACAGGGCTTATTAAACTGTCGATGATTTGAGAAAGTCCATCAGTGCATGGGTGAATAACAGCATTAATAGGAACGCAAAAATGGTCATTTTCATTTGCAGGAGCAGATCATGTGAGTGAAATGTTGCGATTTGTGTTGCGACGTAAATTTGGATAATTTGAACCGGTGGCGCCGCGTGGTTCATTATTACCGGAACTAAGTGAGTGTCTAGTTGACTGGAGCTGAGCTTTCAGTAGCTTGTTGGATTCCATCGTTATGAATTTCATGATTGAGTTGAAGGTGAACTTCATTGAGGGGGAGGTAAATTGCACATAAAAGAAGCATGAATTTTTTTTCCATCGCCAGCAAGTAATATCTTGAACATCGTCAGTAGCAGGGTTATATTTACGTCGTTGTTCAACGTGCGAATTGAAATTTTTCGTCTGAGATTTCGGGGGGACTGAAATTTTTTTTAGTTGATTGGCGTGACATATTCTCTTGCTTGATACTTCGAATAGCATCAAGTGTGACAGCTCTGTCAATTAATTCTTCGACGGTAATCGAATTCCGAGTAACTAAGGGAATCTGCCATTTTTCTTCTGCAATATCACCAATTATCATAGAAATTCGATCAGCTTGTGGTATAGTAAACGGAGCTTTTAGTTGATTATATTTATGCTAAGCTTAGTGTTGTATCTTTACTCCAGCGCCATCTACAGTAACGTTTTGTAAACACTCAGAGTAGCAATAAACAAGCTGTCATAAGGTTGTAGTGGTGCTCTCTCTCTTGTCGTATTCCAATGTTAGCATTTACCAGATTTAGAAAAATTACTAAATTTAGGTCTTACCAGCGATATTACAGTCCACACCAATTAGAAGGGAATATTCATGGTTTAATTACCCCCCCCCTTTTGTTACCCCGCATCAACAACACTTAGCATAAATATAATCAACTAATAAACTCTCTTATTTTTTTTTATTTACGAGTGCTATGATTAGCTAAGAATTCCTTCATTGTAATACGCCTTTTAAATCTAGCAGCGAGAGCAGTTTTCCATGCAGTCCAGTCATTATAAATTTTACCTCGTGTCATTTGCCAATTTTTTGCAGATCCAGCGAGGCGAGAAATAGCATTAGTTAATTTTAGATCATCAGACCAATAAGCTGGTGTCGAAATTCTATCTACTTCTTTTATCCATTCAGAAGCATTGTCAATAGCAAGTCTTTAAATATTGAAATAGAGTTTGCGGTATCATTAGTGGATGCAATTTGGGTAATATTTAGTTGACTTATTTGTTAGTCCAATAATTGTTTTTGAGTCTCCATAAATGTAGCAAGAATTGCCGCAAAATTAGAATCTGTTTGCGAAGGTGGAGCTGAAGGGGTTATGGGGAGGAATATGTTGACTACTTAAAAGTTCCACTTGTTTCTGAAGTAATTCAATTTTAGTCAATAATTCTGTGTTAGGCCGGGACAGCCTGGTTGGTCGGGTACTGGGCCCATGTTTAAGAGTTCGTGGGTTCAACAAGCGTCGGCCGAAGACTCCCCGTGTAGTAAATGGTGACTGATACACATTAAATCTGTCGAGTCGCAAAGTCCTCCATATTCCCATAACAAATCAATACCTCTGGGGATACTGAACCAGGATTTTCCTTGTCATCTGGATTGGCTCAAAATTACGAGGTTACGGAGTTGAACATTAGTAGTCGTAAACCCAAAAATTGGGTTCAAAAACGGATAAAAAAAAATTCTGTGTATGTAGAAGCAATTTTCGGATAGACTATATTTGAGGATGTCCCTTGATTCTCACCAAGTTGCGATCGCGGCTGATCGCCAAGCTGGGCGATGTTGAAACCCAATCGTGATTCTGATTGGTTTAGATTAGCGTTACTTTTAAATGTTCAGCGGTTGTAATTTCAGAGTTCCGTTAGTTCTTCGTTGGATACCGGCTGGTAAGGTATCGACTTTCGATTTCGGGATCGCATGCTGTTACAGATGTGTGTATTACTGTAAAATTCATTTTTTCTGTCTTCAATTCATTACAAATTGAAGTGAAGTCAACATTGCTTTCTTCATTACAATGCGTAAATGTGAATTCAGAACGTACAGAACTGAGTCAGCGTGTTCTTAGTTATAGAATATTCTTCTTCTTTATAGAATAGTATATATTTCTGTATTTATATAATTCGGAAAACAACAATAAAGAATCATTCGAATTACTTGAAATAGTAGGTATCATTTGTGCTGATTATTAATAAATTTATATCGTTTTTATGGTAAGTAATTTTTAGTTTTGAAAGAGTAATTTCAACTAGAATTCAGCTATTCTGTTTTTAAGCTACTTATTAAAATTCATATCGAGATCTTAAATTATAAAATTTTGCTGTGTGGCATGTTATCTAAAAGTAATGAAGGGATAATCTATGTATATATTATTCGAAAATAAAATTTTCAAACGAAGAACATATCATATGCTACTCTCCGGATTTATAAATCAGTAAGTGTTATGATTTTTATAATAAAAAATTCGCTTGTAAATTAATAATTTATTTTTCTTAATTGATGATAGTTCACTACAGAATGTTTTTTTACGTCTGATTAAGAACTATAAGAATTAAAAAAAGAAACAATCTGAAAGTTTTTTTATTTCAATATGAGGAATTTTTAAAATCGTTTTTTTTCCTAAGAATTCATTATTTTACTTTTTTAGTTTATAATTGTTGTCAAAAATTTTTTTTTGAAAAATTAAATGGTATAACATTACTTGTGTTTATGCATACTTGTTGCATATTCTAATGTTTGAAGTAATATGATTCAGAAAAGTATGGAATAAAAATTCGGTACTACTTACGTATTAACGCCACCGCAGCTATAGATTTGGCGGTTTTTAAGGGCCGCCAAACTGCACCTAAAATTTTTGTGACAAATTATAAAATAAAACACTTTATTTCAAATCAAAACACTTTATTTAAAATCAAAGTAGTTAATCGGATTTCGGTGGAAAATAGGCCGATATAGAGTTTACATAGATTCAAAACAATCTCTATTTTCTTTCACCTGATGCTGTCGCCATATGAACTATAATAACTAAGATTCCAAATGAAATAACATTTCTATAACGTACTTTTACCAGGATACAGTTTCATATCATGGTAATTGGTAAATTTTCGTTTTTTTGGTAAAATATTTCGCTCCTGAAAAAATAAAATTACATCTTGTTCTCTTTTTGGCAAATCCCAAAGACGCATTTTCGCTGCACTAAAAATGGCGTCAAAAATCAGCAAACAACAAGGCAACAAGGAATCCAAAAGATAACTGTGTGTGAACAACAGGATTGCTCTTTATTGGCGCATTAGAGCAACTTCTGCTGTTGCGGCGATAGTACGTAAGTACCAAAAATTTAACAAGATTTCAGCTATTCTGTTTTTAAGTTACATATTGAAATTCATATCGAGATCTGGCGATTATAAAATTTTATTGAGTGGTATGTCATCTTAAAGTGATGAAGGGATGATCTGTGTATATATTATTTGAGAATAAAGTTTTCAAATTAAAAGGACATATCATTTTGGAATTCTCCAGATTTATAAAACAGGTAAGTGTTATAATTTATAAAATAAAAAATTTTACTTGTAAGTGATTTTTTTTCTCATTTGATGATAATTTTCGATTGAATGGTTTTCTACGTCCAATTATAAATTTAAAAAAAAACAAACATTAAAGTTTTTTTATTTTAATGTGAGGAATATTTAGACTTGTTTTTTTCTTCCTTTTTTTTGTTTCGTAGAAATTTTTTATTTTTTGAGTAATGATTTTTATTGAAACTTAATATTTTTTGATGAAAATTGTTGTCAAAAAAATTTTACGAAATTAAAATTACATAAAATTATGAGCATATGTATACTTTTTGCTCATTTTAATGTTTGAAGTAATATGATTCTTAAAACTATGGAATGTAAAGTTTAAATAGGCCTTTCATGATATCATTAAATTTAGTAAAACTATTTCTCAGGCGTTAGGTTTTATCTCCAATAAGAAGATACATATTTTTTTTTCTGTTTATTTGCACATACTTTTTTCGATGTGTTTTGGATGTTCCTTCTGTTAAAAAAAAGAGGTACCATTCTGTTTTCGTTTGCATAAGAAAGAATATCAAACGTTTTTCTTTTTTAAATTTAATAAGCCACAATAAAGAAGGATCGTTACAATGCTACAGGCTACATTAAAGACGTCTCTAGAGTAACTGAATGACTGTTCATATAGAAATCGCAGGTATTCGTCTCATACAACAAAGCACCTTATAGTTCGTTGCGATCGCGAATTTAATAGGGTAGTATTTTTTATTTTCAAATTTAGTGGATAACATTTGTAAAAAGTGAGTGAAAACAATCCCACGGACAATGAGACGAATTTAAGGTTATGTCAAGGTACGTCTCTTGTGAATATCAATTGATTGTTAGATATTAAAGAACGCCCAGTGAACTTCCTTTTTGCTCAAAGAGCTAGCAAACATCTCTAATGCTAATACTTGCATCTATTTATTGAACTACTTCGTTGATGAAATCGTTTCGTTATTAAAACTATTTCAAGCTTCCATTTTTATTATAAATTAAGTTTCTTTTGCCAACATGGCAACACAGATTTTTGTTTAACTACTTTTTCGTGATTGTTCGTGTAATCCTTTACTACGATCAATAAGATATTTTTCAAAGATTTTTAGAGAAAAAGTCGTAACTGTCTTAAACTAAAAGAAAAATGAAAATTTTAAACTATGTATCACATCTTGCCATTCTCACATCTGAGTGAAAGGTGGACGAAAGCACAAATAGCTTAAATATTTAAAAAAATTCTTATTTTTAAAAAAAATCAATAAATTGACCAGATTTTTCTTCGTTATCATTAGAACAGTTGCTTTTTGTAGCTGTATCACGAAGTAAAAAATATATTAAACCTAAAAATTAAATATAAACGTGAGTTAAGATACAAATGCATGCAATGTTACTCATTTATTTCTTTTATATTACATAAAACTTTTTCAACGCCAAATAAGTTTAAAGTTATTGTATGGTATGTTCTAGATTTAGACTGTCTTTCGATATCTTTTGTAGCAAATGATGACGGTGCAAACGATGATGATGAGGGCAAAAACCACAGATTCAATGTAAGTTGCAATTTTCCATACACTAACCCCAGGTACTGAAAAGAAAAAAAACAAGACATAAAGTGTATATCGATAACGTGAGATTTGGTTCAACGGTTGATATTAACTGTTCAAATTGTGCGATCACCATATAAGATGACGGAAGACGAAATCATGTTACGAGTATGGAGATTACGTTAAATGAGTGTCTGTGAGGGTATATATATATATATATATATATCGTGAGAGAGCAAANTAGAAATTAACTTTACGCTCTATATAGTTCATTGTTGCATATAATTTGATTGTTTGTGTAAGCACCCTTTAAAAATATATATATATATAGATATATCTTTATATAATATAAGAAGAGAGTGGAATGATAACACATAGCCAATCACAGAATCACAGAAGATTCCGGTTAGTAACGCACAAAACAGTCAATCAAAATTGAGAACGGATGTGTGTGAAAGGGTAATAATGCTGTCTGCAGAAATGTCACAACTAAACATACCAGCTAAAGCTTGTTGCGATTTTGATTTGTATCGAATGTGTGAAATATATTGATCAGAGTTTACTTTAAAATACTCATATCTTTGTTACATAAAATGAATCACCATGAATATCTTTGATGTGAATAACTTTTACTTACTTTTAATTGTTTTTTACTTACCTTCAAAAAATTGTTCAAACAGAAATATTAATTAACAGTTCATATTTGTTTGAGATATTTCTTAAACAATGCATAAAAGTGAAAATCATTCTTACACAAAAAGATGCAAAAAGAAAAATCTATGAAAAATGTACATAGCTAGGTTTTGGGAATATTTAGAGATCTATTGTAAATAGTTTCTAATTTTATTGTTTTCACCTTATCTTTTTATAACAATTCTGACAAAAATGTTATCTATTGTAAATAGTTTCTAATTTTATTGTTTTCACCTTTTCTTTTTATAACAATTCTGACAAAAATGTTTATTGATCATTGATAACATTATTATTTCACTTTATATTTCTGTTTTTATTAATATTCAGTATGGCAAAAATAATTGGTATAAATATACTTGAGGGTGACCCTTGGCGAAATTGGCGACTTATGTTTGGCGCCATTCCTGTTTGCTTGGAACACCGTGGTAACAGGAATGTCTGCTAAAACATAATGTAATTTCTATAAAGCATTGGAAAATTTCAACGAAACATCGGCCCAAATTTTATAAAACGGCAATGAACCCAATGTAAGCAAAATTAATAAACCCAATAAAATGCATTTTGAATCGAAACAAAAATTAATGGAGTAAGCACAGAAAGAAAAGGAAAAAAAAACAATTCACTTTTTCATTAAGCTTGAATATCCTCAGATTTAGGTGCACAGAATTCTCTAATGGCAGTTAGATATTGTCTAAATTTATCATGAATAGAATATACTGAATAGAATAGACATTTATCATGTGTACCTCCATCGTCACATAAAGTCGTCGAAATACGAATCGAAAAAGGCGTCTATGGTACCGGACTGGCGGTGACAATTTTATCTAAAGTCCCTTTTTATGACTGCCTACATACCTTCGATCTTATTGACCAGAAGCAAAAGTAACCTTACCAGCCGGTATCCAACGTAGAACTAACGGACCTCTGAAATTACATATACCATTGAACATTTAAAACTAACACTAAAATCTAAACCAATCAGAATCACGATTGGGTTTCAACATCGCCCAGCTTGGCGATCAACCGCAATTACAACTTGACGAGAATCAAGGAGCGCCCTCAAATATAGTCTACCCAAAAAATTAAATTGCTTAATTTAATATGTCGAATTTCAGTTACATATGTTTTTATTATATAATTTGCTTTTTGTCTGGTAGAAACTAAAATATTTTGTCAGTCAGCATTATTGAAGTTAATTGGGCGATTACTTGAAATGGTATTTGCTTTTGAAATATTACTTAACATCAACTTATTAATATTACACGTTGTAATTTGTTTGCCATATTTTAAAGTTTTTTCATCAGGTATTAATTGTTTTCAGTGTAAAATTAAAATTACTGGGGGGGAGATGAAGCACCATATAGGGAGCATATATATATATATATATATATATAT
>NC_092205.1:25865947-25874522 GCF_043381705.1 Parasteatoda tepidariorum | reverse complement strand
ATATATATATATATATACGTCCCAAAGACAAGAAATTAGAAAATAGAAGGAAAACGAAAGTAAGTTAATAGTAGATAATATTAAGCGCTAAAGCTGCATTAAATATGATCACTAAAACAAAGCATAATAAATAAATGCAAAAAGGAAAAAAAAACAAGAAGAAAATTAAGAAAAACAACAAGTTTTATTTACTGCGCATAAGCTGTGAGTAAACAGAACTCATAAAATAACTTCAAAATGTTGAGAAAACATGGAAAAATTACAGAACAATAAAAAAAAGGGGGAAAGGAAAAATAATAATAAAAATAAACAAGAAACAGAGGAGAAAAAAAAATTCGAAAAAATGAATAAAAATCCGGAAAATAAAAGATATAATCTTTTCATCAGCTCACACGATTGTATCCGCAAAAAGGAGTGCTTTCTAATGTTGTATCAATATAGGCAAAGCAAAATATATCAATTCAATAGTGTGAGAAGCACTAAAAGAAACTTTTACAAAAAAATTACAACAAATAAAATAGAACACAATAAGTAAAAATATCACGTAAAAGCAAAAAAATAAAATATAAAGAAGAAACAGAATAATACATGAAATGATATTTGTAAAGCGAGAAGCGAATTCAAATTAACTTACATGAACGGGAAATTTTTCAAGAATGATTTAAAATATTTTCGAAACAAGATTCCCAGATTGCAAAATATGAAGCCAAAAGCGCAAATTGAGGTTAAAGCGTAAGTCGAGTGATTTTATATTAAAGTGTGTTCGTAGTGCAGTACTGAAGTACGTTTGATTTGTTAGCTACCAAGGATGGGCCCGAAAATGGATGTGCGTAAGGTAATATTACACTGGATAATTTAAAGAAGTTGACAGCTAATAATTTCAGAAAATTAACATTTATTTAAGAAAAAAATATCAAATTGAAAGGAGAAAGAAACATGAATTGTCTGTTTTGCACATGAAAAATTAAAAGCCGGAAAAAAAATGGAAAAAAAAATACAAACTCGTCATCATCTCACACGATTATATCCGAAAAAAGAGTACTTTCTGATATTGTAATATCATAACGAAACCAAAATATATCAATATAATAGTGACTTTTAATTACAAAATCTCATCGCACTGTTTAGTTGAGGTGGTACCAGGCACATCATAATTGGATAATAGGTGAGTGGAAAAAGGTTCTCTAGACTAATTAATTAAGGTTATATGGCGAATTATTGTTTAAGCAAGGAAATAAACCTATCGAATATCTGGAATAATAGTATATCTGGCGAAATACTATTAAGGAAGACTTCACAAAAAATATCAAAATTTTCTTTGACAGCAGGTTTAAGCTTGAAAGTGTTTAAAAAAATTATTCTTGATTTTGAAATCAGTTAGCTTACTTTAAGCGACTTGTCAGATTTCTTAAGCTTTTCCCCCCTCGTTTTCACGTTTATTTACGATTTTAAACGTGTATACTTTTTATCCTCGTAAATTTTTTATATGGATTTTATAACAGTATTTACATTTGCAGTATTCGTCCGCCTTCCACGTTCTTCTTTCAGCTACGTAACCGGCCAAACATGTGCATCTGGTATATTTGTCAGAAGTGAATTCACAGGAAATGCTATTTGGTCCACAATCACATCCTGTAAAAACAAAAATAACTTGCAATATGTACACGTCACAGGTATATTTGGGAAAATAATCTAAATAACTCTTAAGTTTAACTATAACTGTTTTTGATTCCTATATTTTTAAAACATTTTCTATACTTTATTTTTAATTCTTTACATAAGCCAAAATAATAGGCACTTAAGAGTACCATGAATTTCTGCCATATTTCAAAATAAATGATGTTACTTTGCAAGTACATAATATTTTACTTCCAGAAATAATTTATTGTGAAAATTAAAATATAAAATCAATTTGTATTTTTTTCTTCAACTACACCTTAAATCGGTTTAACGTGAAACCTATATCGTAACAGATCCTATATCGTATCTACATCGTGCGTCGCGAGCATATCGTAGGTCATATTTCCTGTTAACCGTAACAGTTAACAGGAAATAGGACGTAAATTAGCTTCAGCTTTGAATGAAATTGTGATACAAAATTGTATGATACTACAGTTGTCAATGCGCTCCGAACTTTTAAAGTAGTGTATGGTCCAAGGCGAAAATTGAAAATCAGTGTGCCTTACCCAAAACTATTTACCGACAAGAAAAAAAAATAAATGAATAAAAAAATAAATAAATAAAGAATTGATGATATCATCGAAGATTATAATGATAACGTGTTAACACAAAATTTACGGTTTTTATTTTTTCTCAGAGATATGTTATTTTATCATAAACGCTAGTGTTTGTAGTCCGACTGTCAAGTGTTTATGTTACCGTCAATGTATGAGATCTGGCTTTATATACTGTATTGTATGGAATATATTGTATAGAATGCACAATGTAGAATGTATAATATAGAATGTATTCTAAAGTTATATTGCATATAATTTATAAAATCGACTGGGATACTAAGAAATGATTAATATTTTGCACGATATTTACTCAATTCTACGCAATATTTCACTTCTTTTCTATGAAATGACTGATGACAAACCAGCAAAGTATGAGATAAAAATTATTTCACGCATTATAGAATGATTTTTTATTCAATGAATTACTTACAAATTTTATACATACAAGACAAAATATGTAATTTTTCAAAATATTTCATACTTTTCCTGAAAACACTAGGTATTTTAGACATTCTGAAGAATATCGGCATTTTATACATTGATGGCATTGGAGCAAAATTGAAAAATCCATTTTTCTAACGTGGGCAACGGTATCTGCCCCGCTCGCTGGTCAGAAAAGCTTCTCATTTACTTAACGGTGAAGTAAAAAAAAAAAAATGTGTAATAAGCAGTTGAATGAACACAAAACGAAACTTTCAATTGTCAGAAAAAGCAGAAGAAAGTCTAAAATAAATTAAATATTGCTGTAACGAGAGTCTTTTAATTTCAATTTTGGTTGGAAGTGTCGAAATGCGTGCAAGATACATTTAGTTTCCAAACTCTTAAGCTTGTTTCGGCATTTTTTCCTCTTGCCAGTAATTAAATTAGTATCAGCTTTTAAATCTTTTTTTAAAAAAAAATATTTAAATAATCGCTGATTTTTTGCCATAGTTTTTTAAAACATTATTTAACAAAATCTAATATTTTTTCCAATTTCATAGAAACAATTTAAATTAAGCCACTAAAAATACATAAAACACTAAATTTAGCTAATGGAGCGTGATTTCAATTTTTGACATATTGCACACACTATTTAATTGAATATCTAACCGAGATTCTAGTTTAAGTTGGAATTAGAATCATAACGTTGACTCATAACATTGGAATTGAATCTCAAGTCGTAACATTGACTTGAGATTCATTTACAGAGAATACATAAAAGGAATTATTCAATATAAAATCGTACCTGTCGTTTAATAAGCTCACATTTGATTCGGCCCACATTGGATGAGACGTCACAGGCATCGTAATGGCGTGTGAGTTTAATTTTTAACATAATGCAGAGTTGAATATCTAACAGAGATTCTAATTTCCATCTTGATGCATAACAATGAAATGAGAGTTATTTACAGAGACGAGATTAAAGGGATACACGAAATCATTGTCAAATTATATCTATATTATATCTATCATGGACGAAATATCTATCATGGACGATATATCTATCGATAAATTGGAATATCTATCATGGACGATATTCTAGAAACTATTTAAATCTATATAAGCAGATCTCTAACTCGATGATGGGTATTGTGTCAGAAAATGGAATAATATAATATAAGGAACGCAATTATATTTTATAAGGATTGAATAAAACAACATTTCTTTTAAGCCTCTGAGACTTCCTGCATCGAAACTGGCTAAACCAGATGCTAATAAGTAGCTGATATACAGCATTGTGGAAACCACGACCTATAGGAACTATTATTGTAATAGATGATTTATCTTTAGAAGAAATTTCCAATCTATAAAATTGTGCTTAACTTACTTGTGCATTTACCATCTTCTATAATGTATCCCTCTCCACAAGTGCACACTTTAGACAAACCATCTAAGTGGCAACTTATTGCATCATATCCACAATTACATTCTATCATGAAATAAATAAAAACAGTATTTAATTTGTAAATAAAGGAAATGCAAGAAATAAGAGAAAATTTACGATTCGTAAAGCTCAGATTGGATACAAAACATCACCGAACGATTAATTTTTGCATTCTAATAAATAAACTGCAATTTTTTTAAAATGCTAAATTACTGAATCTCACTTTTTTGAATTAACTGGGACCCTTATCTGTCCAGATTGCCAGAAAGCTCCATAATAAATTAGAAAAATTTCATAAATTTCGGAAATTCTGATTATTTCTATCATGTTTTATTTTTTATTGACGTAATTGAAACACGGAGGTGTATCTTCCAATCAAGTTAAATCGAGATGCATCGGAACTTTGGCTACAATCTAGCTACATCGGAAACGATGCCACATCGTTATCCGATATCGATATAAAACACATTCTTGGAAGATTCTATCAAGAAAAATTATGCCAACCTCAAATAAAACCAATAATTTGGTTGCATCTGGTCTACTTAAATATGATTAATTATTTAAGTAGACCGGATGCAACCGAAAGCAATAAAACTTTTGAACAATTATACTATATATATATNTAAATATATATATATATATATATATGTATGTATTCTTATGCGGCACCATAAACTCTGATATTTATTTGCAACAATATAGTTATTATTCATCTCATAGTCTTAAATAACAGTTTAAGTAGTATTGAACATTTAGATATACGTTAAGTATTGATTAAAAATATTTTTGCATTTTTATAGAATCAAAAACTTAGGTACGACGTAATTATATAGAAACAATGTAATATGAAAAAAATGGATAAATATGACAACCGATGCTGACGTCGTCAGGGGGTACCAGCTCCGGAAGTCATAAAAGCAAAACCTGTTCTATCGAGAGAGCATGACAAAAGTCTGAAATTGCTCTCTCTGTACTCCAAAGATTTTGCCAAATTCTAGGAAGAGAATACAATTCAAAATATAAAATACATAAAGCAAATACAGAAGAATGAAAACAAAACAAATACATAAGAATAGTACGCACAAATACTTACTTGAAACAAAAATCAAATTACCAAATTACTCTACTGACTGTGATACACAACTAAATTGAAATAAACATAAAAACAACGCCCCCTAATTTGCGCAGAAGAAAGAAAAAAAGGACAGAAAATAAGAAAGAGTCAGAAAATAGTGACATCATTAACAGAAATGCTTGACCGGGGTATATCGATTAATACTTGGATCTTGCCCTATTGAAAGAAAAAACTAATAATTCTCAATCATTTTCTTAATTTTAAGATCAATATTACAAAAATTAAATGGAAAACCATTATTTTCTAAATTTTTTAAAAAATTACTTGTTACCTCTTGAAAACTTTCAACATTATTACAAATTTTATTAATTCTAAACAATTGAGAAAAAACTAAATTTTACTGATTGCACAAATTAGTATCAAAATTACGGAAGAAAAAACTTTAAATTTAAAAGCCTTTCTTTTATTATAAACACCAATTTTAATTTGTTTATCTACAATATCAATTTTAAAATCTAAATATTCAATATTTAAGCAGTTTTCATTAGTAATTATTTAGTAAGTAATTATTCTTGATCCTTTCTAAAATTGCTGCAAAAATTTTAAACATAAATGGTGCTATGACCAGACTGTCGTGTTTGGTAAGTGAGTTTGCCTTTTTTGGGCTATAGCATAAATATAATTCTCTAGTTACAGCTCGAATAATAAAGCAGGGATAGGTTTTCTATCTTATTTCATGACAGATATAGAAATAATTTACAATTTCTGCGACCTTCTACGCTTAAATGTTTCGATGTTTGTTCGATTTTGTTGCCACCCAGTCTAAGCTTCTTACTTCGCCTTGTTTGTTTCTTGTTAATATTATGATTTTTATTTTTGGAGTTTTTGAGAATCTTGTACTTTCGTAAGAAAAGGAATTTTGTTTTATGTTTTTACATCTCACTTTAAGCTAACTTAAACCTACAATAAATTAGGTCATATAATGATATTAAAATCAAACTTCTTTAGGATATTAGCTAATATCCTAAAGAAGTTTGATTTTAATATTATTTTCAGTCCCATTAATAAGATAAAATTTTCTAATCTCTAGCAGCCCATTGACAGTCAAAGTAGCTGGGGTATATACCAAATTAATTTCCAATGCGGCCTTTCATATATTGGCCAAACTAAGCGTGCCTTAAAGTGCCGTGTGAAGGAACATGAAGCCTACGTCAAAAAACAAGAATTTAAACGCTCATCTATTGCCCAACATTGTTGGGACTCTGATCATAATTTTGATTTTTCTTCTTCTAAAGTTATTCAAAATTGTTCTTCAATTTTTGATTTAGATTTTTATGAGTCCTATAATATTTTCAAAAATTCCAAACTGTTGGTCAATGACCTATCAGCGTCCCTTATCTTTCTCCTGTTTGGAAATCTATGATTAAACCTAACTAACCCCCCCCCCACCTTTTTTGTTCCTTACTTCCCATTCGTCGTCATCCTTTCACCCTTCCCTCCTATTGGCCGTTGCTCTAATCCGCTTGTGACGTCACCTTTCTCTATATATTTACCCTATTTTCTCTCATTTCTTTTTGATGCAGTGATGAAGGTTGCCATTTGAGCATCCGAAACAGCTGTCTGCTTTTAATAATACTTTTGTGCTCTTTAACGTTGTCTACCTTAGTTTGTATTTTAGCACAAACGTCGCCCACTTGTGTATTTAGGGCTAGAAGAGTTAAAATATGAATAAAATATAATAATTACAGTTATGTTGTGAGTTAGGCTTTGTCATTATTAAAGTATATATGGTGTAGGAGATGATTTTGAAAGATGACAACGCTGAGTCGCTTAAGGCGGCTAGTATACCTAAAAATGTAAATGAAATATGATATTGCTGTTACAAAGTATTCGAGCATGACCTTTATAAAAGCTGCTTGTTAAGACTGCATCTTTGCAGGATCTATTATTAATTTTCTTCTTAGGTTTTAGAAATGGGGAAATTGCTTAAATTGGAGTCTTCATCGTAGAAGGTAAGGGGACAGATCAGTCTTTCATGTCCCATTACTAACCAATGATTACTTAATGATTTGTCCACAAACAAGAAACTCGCGCCCCTTGGATATTTTTTGTCGCTTTATCAATACCAGGATCACATAAAAGATTTCCGAATAAAGGATATTAGAAATCAGAAAGGGGTAAAGCATATTTAGAAGGATTAAATAAAACCTTCGACTCAAAATTCCAATGTCTTCAGTTGCTTATAATTAGTTTTTCGTACTTTTTGACCCTAATTCTGATTAGCAAGAGTCTTAAAACTTCCTGGCATTTTTTCACGCCACCAACAAGCCTTTCACATTTTGGTTAATTTGAGAAAAAAAATTTCTTCTAACTGAAAATAAAGGAAAAAATAGTTTTTGGTAGGAAAATACTAAAGGTGAAGGAATGCCTTCAAGTATGAAATGAATGAACTCATGAATTGAGGATATCCTGTGCTTAGTTACAGTTGAATTTTCAATTGTTCAAGTTAGAAGTGCATCACTTCTCAATTTAAAGAGTGCAGTTCAGATTGTTTATACCTATACTATTATTTAAGAAGTGATTGCTGAATTATCATGCATATAGTTACTTTTATACAGTTGCAAATTTATTAAAGCAGGGTTAAAGAATTCATGCCAAATGGAAATTTCCACATGCATAAATCAGGCACTTAGCAACTTTCAGTTTGTCAGATAGATACAATATTATTTGACGAAAATTATTGTATTACGGTACAAAGACATTCCATAATATAACTAACCATAACACAATTAGAAAGCAAGTAGAAGTGTTCAGTTGCCATTGCTAAAATTAGAGACTTAGCGTCTTCTAAATTAGAAGAACACATTTCATCCTGTTTCATAGCTAAACTAGCAGCCGTTGGTGACCGGTTTGGTCATATTTCGAGAAACATAGAAACTTTAAGGGTAACTAAGCCAAATGCACGGCATAGTGGTATTTAAATATTCTAATTCTTCAAGCAAACCAACCCAAACACCTTAATTAGTTTTAAACAATATGCATTAACAAATCTTTTCACCGTGTAGCTGCTGCCTGCGCGAAAATACTTTGATTTCAATTGATCTTAGTAATAATTTAAAATTTTTCCGACAGCTATCAAATCACAAAAAATACCATACGTATGAGTTCAGGACAGTTCAGCATAGTTGGGAGTTTTTATAATAATCACTTGTTTTCCACGGGTTTATATGCAATACTTTAATATTTAAACATGCCTGTCTTTTATTCAAGAGATTTTTAATATACTTCCTATTTGTATTTATTTAAAACATATTGCATTACAATGTTGACCAATTGATACATCAACGTAAACAATTGCGCACTGGTTTCAGTTGCGTACACACAATATATATATATATA
>NC_092205.1:25851727-25863416 GCF_043381705.1 Parasteatoda tepidariorum | reverse complement strand
CTAACAATGACAACTTATCTTTGCACATTAGACAGCAAAATTCTCAAAATGTTAAGGGTAAAAATGTTGAAAAAATAAAAGTTGAAGATGTTTCAGTAAAAGTAAACATTGAAAAAAATAATGTAAAGGGTAACAAAAATAAAAGGAAAAGGACAAATAGGAAAAAGAAAAAATGTCCAAAAATTTCAAATGATTCGAAGATAGATCTAGGTAATGGGTGCACACATTATCAGGCTAATATCGACGAAAAAATAAAAAAATGAGAGCGAGATAAAGAATGTGAACTTAAAAGAAATTTTAAAAAGTTATGGTGATATTTTTGCGAAACATAAACATGACGTAGGAGAAATTAGAATGGAACCTCAAAGAGTCAGGTTAACCTCAGATTTACCTATATCTCTAAGGCCGTACAAAACATCCCCAAAACAACAACAAGAAATTGATTTACAAATAGAGGAATTGTTAAAAAATAACATTATATAAGAAAGTTCATCCCCTTATGCTGCCCCAGTAACTTTAGTGTTTAAAAAAGATGAAAATAAAAAGAGTCGTTTATGTATTGACTTTAGGAAATTAAATCAAATTACAAAAACAGATTCTGAACCTCTACCTTTAATACAAACTTTAATAAAAAAATTGTCTAATAGTAGTTATTATTCTAAAATAGATTTATCACAGGGATATCATCATGTTCGTATTCATCGTGATGACACTGAGAAATTAGCATTCGCTACTCACAATGGTCTATTTGAATACTTAAGATTACTTTTTGGCTGGAGGAATGCCCCGAGCATTTTTCAACGCACAGTTCGTAGAATTTTAAATAAACATAAAATTAAATTAGCTACAAACTACTTTGATGATATCATTATATTTTCTAATTCTTATGATGAACATTTAACCCATCTTAAAAAAAGATTTTTGATATTGGTAAACAGGAAAACTTAAAATTAAAACTTTCAAAATGTTCATTTTTGCAAAAACAAATAGAATTTTTAGGATATGAAATTAAAAATGGAATTGTATCACCCGATAACCATAATATTGAAGTGATTAAAAAACTATTGCCCCCTAAAAATGTAAAATCATTGCAAAGATTTCTCGGATCAATAAACGTTTACAGTAAATTTATTGATAGTTATGAAAGTATTCGACATCCTTTAAATAACTTGTTAAAGAAAGATGTAAAATGGATATGGTCAGAAAAATGTCAACAATCTTTTGAACTTTTAAAGAATGCTATTATTTGTAATCCAATTTTGAAAGTTTTTAACCCTAATCATGAATGTCAGATTTTTGTTGATGCATCGTTAGTTGGAATTGGATGTGTGCTAAAGCAGACAGATGAATGTGGTGTATTGCATCCTGTAGCTTTTCATTCTCGTTCATTAAGGGACTATGAAAAAAACTATGCAATTACAGAACTTGAATGTCTTGCTATTGTTGATTCTCTAAATAAATTCCATCATTACCTTTTTGGACAAAAATTCTCCATACATACAGACCATGCTGCTTTAGTTTGGCTGAGAAATGCTAAAAATTTAAAAGGTAGATTATTTAGATGGTCATTATTGTTAAGTATGTATACCTCATGCATGGTAGACTCCCCTACGAAAATCCCTTAAATGAAAAAGTCTATCCACCTGTTGAAGAAGCTAAAAAAATAGCAATTCAAAGAACTAGAGAATATCATGAAAGAAATAAAATTTATTATGAAGCCAGATTTTTAGATATAGACTTTAAAAATGATGAATTAGTTCTGTTTGAAGAATTTACTTATCCTAATACGAGGAAGTTATCACCTCCTTTTAGTGGACCGTATAAAATTCTTCAAAAAATTTCAGAAGTTAATTACAAAATAAATAAAAAGAATAATTTGAATACACAAAATTTTGAAATAGTACATATTTCAAAGCTTAGGAAATATCACAGCCCACAAATGTTGAAATTAAATTATGAATAGTCACCAAAAGAAAATTTTTACTTTCTTCAATGGAAGAAGTAATCCCTATATTTTTGAGAGATCCGAATCGCGTTATGTGGAGATGTTTACCTCAGCATCAGTTGGGAGTGAGGGCGAAGTAACTTGAACTTTTTTTTTTAATCAACACAGTGAGAAAAACTTTCTAAACTATTTTTGTTTTATCCAGTCTGGATCTCTCAATTTCACAGTGCTTCAGGAAATTCTGTTTTCCTCCATTTAAACGGGGAATACAGAATTTCATCTTGTAAATAACCTCATTAACCACACAGAATCTTAAATTCTGATTAAATGACACTTGTTGTCCAGTTAGTTTTGCATAAAAATTTTGTATATTTTTGTGTGAAAGTTTTTGAAAAGTTTTTTAGAATAGTTACATAAAATGTTTCATTTTTTCTTTCTGTTTAGTTCACTAAACAGATAAAGTGTATTATTATATTTTTATTGTTGTTGCTGTAAATAGTTTTTTCACATATTGGAAAAATGTTATTTATAGTAGGAACGAGGACAGTCATACCAACATAAATTTTATAAATTCATACTATTCTAAATTTTATTATTATTTTTTTGGCTTACCCAAAAAATTTTTTATGGGGGGGGGGGATGTAATACAAAAATTAAATACTTTTGTATTAATAAAAGCATTAAAATTTCATTCGTTTTCATAAAAATATCTTTGGTAAAGGATAAGGGTAGAAATTCTATTTTGGGACTTCAAGGCTAAAAACATGCCAATGAATAATAATTAGATTTATATTTCAAAAGAGAAGTTATTTTAAGATCTTTCACTTCCATATAAGGAAAGATTAAACGATTTTCTATGAGTAATAAATAAATTTGATGAGGCGTAAGACTACGAAAAAGGCAATAATGACTGGCCTCTTCACAACTTTTAATCATCCTATAAAACGCAGGAGCAATGTTTTTGCGTCGCCTTTTGTTGTTTTATAATGCCTAACAAAACTACGTCTATTTAGACGGGATATGTGTTTCCCCTCTCCAGTTTGGAGAGGGGTTAAACTGCTATTTCACCATCGTTTATTAAAATAAAAGATAATGCACAACATGGACTCATTAATTATGCTGCGTTGACTTGTAATTAACTAAAAAATATCGGTGTGGATCCACCGTTATTTCAAGCCGAACAGGATACTGCGGCTTGCGGAGGAAACTAGCTTAAAGGAGCCTGGCTGCAACGTAGAAATTTTCCCCATCAACAAACAACACCGGAAAAAAAGTTAACGATCAGTTAAGCGGATTCGAAAAACTCATTCATTCACCCACCCGGGAGAAAAATTGCTTCATCGGTGACCAAAAAATATCGCCNATTTAAAAAAGTGGTAGTAACGCAATATATTTTTGTTTATTTATTATCTCTCTAATTTTTCAATCGTAACTACCACTGTGACTTACATTTTGAATAATTCATATTTTAAAATAAAATCATTCTTTGCATTCCCTGTCTAGAAAAAATTGTTAATTTCAGTTTTTTTTAAATAAAACATTTGTCAACACTTTCTTTAGTTTCTGTCGCCAGTGGCAATTCTGCTGCTACTACTTATATTATTTCATTACTTATATTATTTATACTTATATTATTTATACTTATACTACAACTTATCTACTACTGATACTATTTGGTTAAACAATCATTCATCGATATACTGTTATTTACCAAACATGTTACAATTGTGCTTGCATTACTTTGAAAATATGGAGGTTATATATTCAGTTAAAAGCGATTTTATGGTCAGATAAGCAAACACGATGTGAGTCATTTAGATTTACATAAAAACTTACATTCGATAAACCAAATAAAAATATAAAATTTTTATTTTATGGGGAATGATATGGTGTTTTTTCCTCTTTTACTAATTCTAATATTTATAACCAAAACATACTTACCTACACATTTTTCGTAATCCTCGTTTAGTAAATAATTCTCTGGACATGTACACACTTTTTTGCTATTTTTGAAAGTGCACGATGTAGCATAGAGTCCACAATAACAATCTGTTGAATAGGAATTTTTATTTTATCAGGTTTTAAACGCTTTACTTCAATACTATATAACAATAATTTGACAATGAATTGTTAGTGAACGATACTTGCTAGTGATATTGCTAGTGCAAGATTACATAATACCGTACTATTTAAGAAGATATTCCTGTAAACTTATTTCTATTTATTCAGTGTTACACACTTTAAAAATTTCTGTATGGAATTATCTGCAAATCATATTGATTGTAACTGCAGACATTTTTTATGTGATTTTTTACTCTTTCTCAAAGACTCTTTCTCATCAAGCTTATTCTATTGTTATAATAACGATTTGTAAAATGAAATTTATCTATATTGAGCCTGTTTATAACACTAATTTATTCTATCGGAATGAAAAAAAATCTTAGATACTTGCTGAACACTTGTTTAGAAATTATTAGTAATACGAAGCGGAATTAAAAAAAAAAAAGTAGTTAGCTTTTTCGTCATAGACCTAACGTGTATTCTCCTTTCAAAACTCGAAACACAGTATTTCTGAATGTAAAGCAATTAGTATAGTTTCGCTATGTATAGTTCCGAATGTATCGCAATTCGTATAGTTTCGCAATATATAAATTTGACTGTATCGTAATTCGTATAGTTTCATAATATGTAGTTCTAAATGTATCGCATAGTTCGTATAGTTTCGCAATGCATAGTTTTAATTATCTTGTATAGTTTTAAAGTATAGTTTCACAATGTATAATTCTGAATGTATCACAATTCGTATAAACTATAACGATTTCATCGTTAGACTGACGAACGAAATTCTTGCACGAAATTTTTTTGAACCTAAACTTATAATTCCATGCATGGATATAAAAGCCTGAACTTGGGAGATATTTTATGTAATTTTGTTGAAGCAAACTTTATTATGAAGAATTAAAATGTCAGAGTTTAAATGCTGTTTTTATATGCAGCTAGTTTCTTTTAAGATTTTATTAACTTATACTCACAAGTTTTTATCACATAACATACGTAAATAATAAAAATTAAAGGACCGGTTTCTTATCTTATAAAATTAAAGGTCGATAATGACATATAGAATATATAAATAACATTGTAAAATGGCAAAATTTAGTAAGAATAATAGAAAGCAAAGAGTCAATACGTTCACACTTGTCATTGTTTTGAGCGTAATCAGTCATACAGTTGCAAATTTTTTCACCATATGCGTTGTAGTGGCACCCTCCTGACCAAAATCCACAGTCACATTCTAGAAAAAAAAATATATCCATATNCTTTGAAAACCGAAACTAAAAATTGGTGCTGCCATCCTTAAATAAGAAATTTAAATTAAGGAGTGTTGCCACCACTGAAAAATAATATTAAAAATCGAAACCAAAACTAAAAGCGGATAATCAAGTGGGCAGAAATAAGCAAGCGGGCAGAAATAAACACCTTCCGGTTTATAGGAGGGCAGAAATAAGCAACTCCCGGTTATGTCAGGGGCAGAAATAAGCAACTTCCGGTTGGGCAGAAATAAGCTCCGGTTGACTGTGACGTCACTTCCGCCGCTTATACCGGGTGGTATACTACTCTTAGTGTTTTCATGTATTTATTTATTTATTATATATATATGCAGAATCTTCGAAGTTATATACCGAAAATAAAATAATCTCATCATAAATTGTATCGTTGTATAAATTGTATCGATATTCATAATTGTATCGTTAATAATTTCGCTGTTGGACTGACGGGCAAAATTCTTTCACGAAAATTTTGATTTAATTGATTTTGATAGTAATTTTGATTTAATTGATTTTGATAGTAATTTTGATTTAATTGATTTTGATTGAAATAATTGATTTTTTTTTATCTAAACTTAAAATTTCTTTTATGGACAAAAAATCCTAAACTAATAAGATATTTTAGGAAATTTTATTAAAGCAAATTTCATTCAAAGGAATAAAGATTTCTCTAATGCTAGTTTCTCTAATGATTTTGTTAATTTATTCTTGCCAGTTTACATCATACAACATACATAAATAATAAAAACTTCTTATAAAATGAAATTTCGATAATGACGTATAGAATATATAAATAACATTGTAAATTGGTAAAATAGATTAAGAATAATAGAAAGGGAAGAGTCATTACGTTCACACTTTTCATTGTTTTGAGCGAAACCAGCTATACAGTCGCAAATTTTTTCACCATATGCGTTATAGTGGCATCTTCCTGACCAAAATCCACAGTCACATTTTAGAACAAAAATATATAAATTTCTTAGATTTGTCATGTAGTTGAAACGAAAAGAGGTAATATAGTTTCATTTTCGGAGGAAATGATTTTTTTAAAGAAAAATATACCGAATGAATGAAGAATCTTCGAAGTTAAATACCGAAAATGAAATGATTCCTGCATAAATTATGATCTGATGAAAGTGTTTTCCCTTAACTAGTTGTAATCTCCATGGGGCTTATTTTAGAAAAATTGACAAGTAATTAGTCGTAAATATAAGATTATGTCATGTTAAATTGAGATTGCTTTAAGAGTGAAATGCGATTTTCTCTAATTGCATAGTTTACAGTGACAGCTTACATTGTGGCCCATTCTTGAAAAGTTTGAAAAAATTTCAATAGAACTTTTTTTCAAATTTTCATCAAAAGAATGTGAAATATTGTGTTTCAATACAATATTCTTGCACCATTTGTTGGTTAAACCGCTTTTATTGACTTCTGTATCAAAAAGTGCTTAATTTGGATCACTGAATGCAAAATGCAATGCAATATTTACGCAAATTATACGTTCTATTATAAGAATTATATTAAATCGATATTACATACAAAAATCAATAGTGGGAGGTAATTGATTATCATTTGAACATTGCGACCTAAATTTCGGACAAAATAAAAATGCAAGTACTCCTAAGTGTGGAACGGTAAAATTATCCCAAAATGTGGAACGGTTTCTTTAATTTATGGAAGATTTTGGACAAAATACATTGTGCATGCTAAATAAGGTAATAAAATAAGCTTCTTTGTATCCTTTACTTGAATAAAAGATTATTTTCATATGCGTTTATATATTTTGTGTTTTTTTTTTGAATTAGACAATGAAAGTATCGAAATTAATGACTGGTAATGTACAGTAGGTAAAAAAATAATAATATATGACTTTTTAATGTAATTAAATGTACTACTTAAAATTTGATTTTTCAGGAACCAACTGAGCGATTTTATTCAAATTTGCATTTTGTTACATGAAATTACACTCTTTAAAATAATGTAAAAATATGTACACTTTTCAGTTGAAAGTTTTTTTTTGTGCTTTAAATTAGCTTTGAATAAATGAGTTTTATAATAGCGTTAAAATTTTTTTTCCGAACAAAACCCTCACGAGGCACGGTGAAATACGCAAAAAGTAAAACTAGCATGAAAAGATCCAAACGTTCAACCACGGCTTTCCAGACTATATTTCAGTTTCTGATTTTATCTCATACATATATTAGTATCATGCTTTAGAAATTCTATACTAATCGTAACTACTCCTTATAATTTGAGGTTCATGGTAAAAAAAGTTCGTTTCCACGTCAGATTTCGTAATTTAAGATGATCTCTGCTCCATTTAATAAGCATATTTAAGACCATTTTTTTAAATCAATCAAGAAATATTTCAGGAGTTCCTATTTTAGCGCTCTGCACATTTTATGAATCTGGGAAAAATTATAAGCTAGAGATGGGAAACACACGTGGCTGTCATGATTTCTTTATGCAGCCTCTATCTCTCAAAAATTAATCAATATTTAATTACGTAAATTATAGGAGTTTGAAAATTAATAGAATAAAATAACTTGTAGCCATCTCATGAACATAGCACGAATTACTAGTATGGCGCGGTGTTGCAGTTCCAGAAATCTTTCATATTCTGAAATCAATGCCATTCTCTTGCACTTTTCAGTTTGCCAAAGCACAATGTTGGAAATTATTGCGTTTTGTTCTTATTTTCAGCCAAGTTTCATCCCTCCTAAAAATACACTAACCCTGTTCTTGTCTTTACCCACCAGACATCGTGACAGTTGCTGTTCCACACGACAGACAGTACTTAATTTACTCCACTGCTCATCAGCAACCCTCAGCAGTCCACTGCATGTTGCTGAGTTGGTGATTTGCAGTTATCGGAGAGTGCTTTTAACAGTCTAATCTCGTATTACTATTATTATTGTGGAAATTTGGTTATTGTTTTTTATACATATATTTAACAGATACACTGTTTTATTGTATAGTTAGCTTTCGTGAAGGTACTATATGATATTCATTTTTCCTCCATAGAGTCAAATTCAATGGAAAAATCAAAACAGGCATGGCTCAGTTTTCGTACATAAGTATGAGTCAAATATCTTAGAAAGTAAAAGGGTTAAATAACGTTTCATATAATAATTTGAGATACTTTAAATATTTGTCCATTAATATAGGTTTTTTGAACAAATACTGTCGTATACTTTAGAAAAGGACTATTTTTTGTCAGGAAAATCGGTTTAAGTTACAACATGGTGTTGCACTATGGATCACCGTATATAAAATATGAAAAAAAAATTTCAAATAAAATTACGGTTAAAAATACCGACACACTGAATATAACAAGATTAAAATCTTTTTTACGCACAATCCATTTTTACCGGAAAATCTCTTACTGTAATTTTTAATGTGAGCAAATTACAATAATTTTTTAATATATATTACTGTAAAAATTACGATATATCATATTTTTGTTTTGTAGAATTTTACAGTAAAATGGGTTTTACCGTAAAAAGTGCTAGCACCCTAATTGCTGGTATTTTTTGCCGTAAATTGGCCTGAATTTTTTTACAGTGAAACCGCAAGCATATAAGACCTATAATATAAGATAAAAATAAGAGTGGAAAGACGACAAAGAAATAAATAACAAAAATTTGAAAAGAAAAAGAATATTAAAAATTTAAAAATAGTTCAAAATTAAAAATATTTTTAACAACAAAAAGTTTTGATCTCGTCATTAGCTCACACTATTATACCTGCAAAAATAGTGCTTTCTAATATTATATTAATATAGTAAAAAAAACATGAACCGTAATTTGCCGAATTATCCATAATTTAAATAAGTAAACTGATTTGACCGTAATTTGATCGAATTCACGATGTTCTGTGAGCTGAAATACAATATTATCTTTAAGCTCTTCATTTCAAACAATTATATCTAAAATATTTTAGATTGTTCTTTTATGCTTATTCCAATACTTGCTTCATTCTTGCTTACAAACTAGAGGGTTAATCAGAAACAATTATTGTCGACAGATGACACTGAAGAATAAGAACAATAAAACAATTGTGCCAGAATAACTATTTTTTGCAACGGCAACGTCGTATAGTCAATATAAAATTTGCATACGACCGAGTAAAATTTCAGTTACAATACTCTAAGAAGCAGCAAAAGCATTGTTTTAGAGTTTCTTGCAATAAGTTGCGCTCTCTTTGAAAAACTTAGCAAATAAAATTGGAACTAGGTGATATTGAAAAGTATAGTTTCCTAAGCATAAAGCAGCATGACTATTTCCGTTTAATTTTAATAAATTTTTCTACCTAATTTCTGACCCTTTTCTAGATTCCCAGTATTTCAATTTGGAATTCAGGCGAACTTGTGAAATTATTTGTTACTTTTCTAAATGGCAAAATATTTAATTTGTAGTTGCAGAAACGATGTCATGTGTTAAAAATGGTTGAATGTACACAATGTTAAACTTCCTCAGAAAGTTAAAGTCTGTACAAATGTTTCATAAAAATACATGATGCAATATGCTATCCCTTTAATATCTACCTTTTACATATTTTGTTTTGAAATACAAAAATCAAAAATAAAATGATAAAATATTCTCTGTTTTATTGCAGAGAGTGTGAAATATTTCACTCACAAGAATAACTAAAGCAGCGTTTTGAAACTAAACAGGGAACTAACAAATGACACGCTAAAACTAAAAATACAAATTTAATAATAATAATGTTGACCAAATTAGTACAAAATTAATTGACATCTATACTGAAATTTCAGTTACTACAAGATTCAGAACTTAACAAAAACTAAAACTTGTCTGATTGTGTAAGGAACGTTAGAAACAGTTCCAATTTTATCAAACAATCAAAAGATTACCGATGTTTTCTCTTCTGTTTTCCTCAATAATGATATCTATATCTTTTTATATCTCATTAATTTAAATTTTAATTTGAGATCCTACGTATTTATTGATTTTACAAGACTTTTAANATAAATTTATATTGATTAAGAGTAAAATACTCACCCAGTTCATAATAACTCTCGTTTTTTAATCCATTTATGTTTTCGAAATCACTAGTAAGTGCTTCCAATACGTTTTCATTCTGTTCATCTAAAATGTCAGTAACATTTTTAGCTTGAACAGAAACTTGGTCAGAATGATTAACAGTCAAGAGGAATGCGACTAGTAGGCAGCACACAACCATTTTTCAGATCTTTCTACTTAATGAGTAAATACAAATTGGTTTCATAACTAAATTTGATGTAATTTGTTTGAAGATAATCAAATGCATAAAATTAGATTGCCAATTTTTTTTTGAAATATTAACTCGATAATTTCTTGGAAGAAGAAACGGATTGATAAGCTTTATCCTTATCACCTTATCAGGTTGCCTAGCAAAATGATGAATGCTGCGGAGAAAAAAAGAAATCAGTTAGGAAATATTAATTAAAAAAATAATTTTGCTTTTGTAATTAACAATTGATTTTGCTTTTGTAATTAACAATTAATTTTGCGTTTGTAATTTGTAATTTTAAGAAATAGCACTGTCGAATTTTTAAACTACAGATTTAATTTTTATATTTTGTATAGCTCTACACTAGCTTAATGTTATTATAAACTAAAAATCATTAATGGTGTTTTTTAACGTAGGAGAGATAAATACGCTGAAGTCATCTTTCGGATTATTGTATCCGTTATTATCACCATGTACCATATTTGGTTGCTCAGTTGTCAGCTTAACAATAATAGCGTTATCTTTAACATAAAAATTAATGATAAAGTTGCAATTATACTAATAAATGCGTGAAATTAAGGAATATTAAGGCTAGTGAATTATAGAATATTAAGAATATTGTATTATATTAAGGCTAAAAGTTATTATTAAAAATTATATGTATAGAATATTAAGTCTAAAAGTTACGTGTATTGAAATAGGTAGTTAGGCTGAAATAAAAATTCATCACAAATTTTTAACAATTGTTTTTTTTAATTTTTTTGTTAAAGTAATATTCAGTGTGTTACATGGTGTGGGCCGTTAACATTTATTTTTAAATTCTTTGACGGAAATAAAGTAAATCAAGATCTAACGAATGATAAGGAAGAAGAGATTAAAAACGTAAGATCCTGTTTGGTTGACAGAGGAAACAGAGAAAAGTTGAAAGACAAAAAATACGTCATATTTCTTTCGGTAAAGAAACTGGTTTAAACATTTTCCTTTCGTGTGTCTCACTTCAGATTCGACATGTTGCGATATCACGTTTTTCAGCTCGCTTAAACGGCGACGCTTATATAGCGATCACTGATGTTTATACTTTTAATCCTTGTTTCCGACAAAGATTCTGCACTTCTCGCAGTAGTCCGTGCTTCAAATGGCGGTTTTCACAAAGCAGTTTTCACAATTCGCGATCGCAACGCTC
>NC_092205.1:25827097-25851227 GCF_043381705.1 Parasteatoda tepidariorum | reverse complement strand
GTTATTTTTTTACTTATTATTAGTAACTTTTAATAAAATATTCGTCAACACTTTTTTTAGTCGCCGTGGCAATCCTGCTACTTCTACTTATAATATTTTATTACTTATATTATTTATACTTTTATTATTTATACTTATACTACTACTTATCTACTACTCATAATATTTGATTAAATAATCTTTCATCGATATACTGTTGTATAGCAAACATTATGTTTGCCTTACTTTAAAAATATGGAGGTTAAATATTCAGCTAAAAGGGATTTTTATGGTCAGAGAAGCAAACATGATGTGTTTTTTTTAGATCTACATAAAAACTGACATTTGATAAACCAAATAAAAACATAAATTTTTTTTAGTATATGGAATGATATGACGTTTTTTCCTCGTTTACTAATTCTAATATTTATAAGCAAAACATACTTACCTGCACATTTTTCGTAATAATCGTTTCGTGAATCATTTTCTAAACATGTACACACTTTTTTGTCATTTTTTAAAGTGCACGATCTAACATTGAGTCCACAATAACACCCTGTTAAATAAGAATTTTCTTTTTTACTATGTTTTAAAAGTATTTACTTCAATACAATATAACAATAATATAACTGTGAATTGTTAGTGAAAGATAATTGCTAGTGGAGATTCCATAATACCGTATTATATAAAAAGATATTCCTGTAAACTTATTTCAATTTATTCACTGCTACACACTTTAAAAATTTCTGTACGGAAGAATCTGCAAATCATACGATTTGTAAAGTAAAATTTATAATTCGAAGCTGAATTCATAAAAAAAATATCCTCTTTAGCTTTCTCTTCGTAGACCTAAAGTGTATTTCCTTCAAAACTCAAGGCACAGTATTCCTGAATGTGTAGCACTTCGTATTATTTTGCAGTGAATAGTTCTGTCATATATAAATTTGACTATATCGTAATTCGTATAGTTTCGTAATTTGTAGTTCTAAATATATCGCTATTGGTATAATTTCACAATGCAGAGTTTTGATTATCTTGCATATTTTTGAAGTATAGTTTCGCAATGTATAATTCTGAATCTATCGCAATTCGTATAAACTATAACGATGTCGTCGTTAGACTGACAGACGAATTTCTTTCATGATTTTTTTTTTTTACCTCAACTTAAAATTCCATACATGGAGACCACTGTCAACTTTTAAATTTCTTTTTGCTTGTGAGAGAATATTTGCAAAAATAAGCCGCCTAAACGAATCGCTCTTAATCAATCGACATCTCAAACGCGCAAAAAGAGGACTATCCGTGTTTCAGAAGCATCGAATCAACAGGAAACAAGACTTGAAACTTATCGAGAACACATTGCTTTTTCTTTCTCCTTAGAAACGTCTGAGCAACAGGAAAGACGACTGTTAACAAATCAACTACGCATTACGGAAGCCCGTTCGTCGGAAACATCAGAGCAACGGGAGACAAGAATAAAAACCAATCATGAACGCACTTCGCTATTCAGACGCTGCCAATACTCTGATTTGAATCTCAGTGCATTTCACTATGATCCGACAACCAACTATAGTCTTCTCCCAAGCGTCATCATCGGAAAAATGGATCAATTATGTATGTTCTGTAGTGCTTTAAAATTTAAGAACAAAGCAGCTGGAATTTGCGGTTCTGGAGGCAAAGTGAAACGACCAGATTTAACGTCGCCAGCCGAGCCTTTTTCAACGCTCTTTGATGAAATTTTTCGATTGATTTGTCTGACCTGATGGTCAAGCAAATCAATCCAAATAAATCGAAAGACATTAAATGAAATTCTCATTTCAAATCATAATCGCAAATCTCATTTACACACTTAAATACAAAATTCAAACTTAAAGCGTTGCAACACAAGCAGGGTACAGCTAGTTTTAAATTAAAGGTTGTTAATGATAATGTTTGTTAAATTAAAGGTTGATAATGATATATAGAATATATAAATAGCAATGTAAATTGGTGAAATTTATTAAGAATATTAGAAAGCAAAGGGTCATTACGTTCACACTGGTCATTGTTTTGAGCGTAATCACCCATACAGTCGCAAATTTTTTCACCATATACGTTATAGTGGCATCCTTTTGATCCAAATCCACAGTCACATTCTAAAACAAAAATATATAATATAAATTTCTTAGATTTGTCATATAGTTGAAACATAAAGAAAAAATATAGTTTCATTTTCGGAGGAAATGATTTTTCTTTTTTGAAAATATACCAAATTAATGAGGAATTTTCGAATTTAAATACCGAAAATAAAATAATCCCAGCATAAATTTTATCTGAGAAAAGTGTTATCGCTTACCAAGTTGTAATCTTCATGGGGTTTATTTTAGAAAAATGGAAAAGTAATTAGTCGTAAATATAAGATAATGTCATGTTAAATTGAGATTGCTTTAAAAGAGAAATGCGATTTTCTCTAATTGCATAGTTTATAGTGACAACTTACATTGTGGTCCATTCTTGAAAACTGGAAAAAAAATTCAATAGAACTTTTTTTCAAGTTTTCATCAAAAGAATGTGAAATATTGTGTTTCAATACAATATTTTTGCACTATTTTTTTTGTGAAACCGCTTTTATTGACTTCGTATCAAAAAGTGTTTAATTTGGATCACTGTATGCAAAATGCAATGCAATATTTGCCTCAAATTATACGTACTATTAGAAGAATTATATTAAATAAATATTGCATACAAAAATAAATTGTGGGAGGTAATTGATTGTCAGTGGAACATTGCGTCCTAAATTTCAGACAAACTAAACAAGCAAGTGCTCCCAGAATGTTGAACGGTAAAATTATCTCAAAATGGTGAGCGGCTTCTTTAATGTACCGAAGATTTTGGACAAAATACATTGTGCATGCTAAATGAGGTAATGAAATATATTTCTTTGTCTCCTTTACTTGAATAAAACGTTATTTTCATATGCGTTTATTTCTTTTGTGTATTTTTTTAAAATAAAACAATGGAAGTATCGAAATAATGACAGCATTTAACAGTAAGTAAAAAATAATAATATATGACTCTTAAATGTAATTAAATATACTACTTAAAATTCGATTTTTCAGGAACCAACAGACCGATTTTATTCAAACTTGTATTTTGTTACATAAAATTACATTCTTTAAAATAATGTAAGAATATGTGAGCCTTTCAGTTCAAAGTCTCTTTTTTGCATTGAATTAGCTTTGAATAAATGAGTTTTAATATAGCGTGAAATTTTTTTTTTCGAATAAAACCCTAACGAGGCACGGTGAAATACGCAAAAAGTTAAACTAACATAAAAGGGCCCAAACGTTCAACCACAGCTTTCCTGCTAATATTTCAGCTTCTGATTATATCTCATACATATATCAGGACTTTGTCTTAGAAATTCTATACTAATCATAACTACTCCTAATAATTTGAAGGTCATCGTAAAAAAAAGCTCGTTTCCTTGTCTGAATTCGTAATTTAAGCTATTCTCTGCTCCAATTAATAAGCATATTTAAGATCACTTTTTTTAAACCAATCAAAAAATATTTCAGGAGTTCCTACTTCAACGCTCAGCACATTTTATATATTTTGGAAAAATTATAAGCTAGAGATGGGAAACGCATGTGGCCACCATGATTTCTTTTTGCAGCCTCGACCTCTTTATAATTTGTCAATATTTAATTACGTAAATTATCAGAGTTTGAAAATAATTAGAATAAAATAACTTGAAGCCATCTAATGAACATAACACGAATTACTAGAATGGCGCAGTGTTACAGTTCCAGAAATCTTTCATATTCTGAAATCAATGCCACACTCATGCACGTTTCTGTTTACCAACACACAATATTGGAAATTATTCTGTTTTGTTCTTATTTTCAGCTAAGTTTCATCCCTCCTAAAAATACACTAACCCTGTTCTTGCAGAAATCTTCACCCACCAAACATCGTGACAGTGGCTGTTTCACACAACAGACAGTACTTAATTTCCCCCACTGCTCAGCAACCCTCAGCAGTCCCCTGCATTTTGCTGATTTGTTGATTTGCAGTTATCGGAGAGTGCTTTTAATTGTCTCATATCGTATTACTATTGGCATAGAGGAAATTTAGTTTTTTTTAATACTGATATCTAACTGATACACTGTTTTATTGTATGTTTAGTTAGCTTTCTTGAAGGTACTATATGACATTCATTTTCTTTCCATTGCGTCAGAATCAACGGAGACATCAGAACAGGTGCAGCTCAGTTTCCGTACATAAGTACGAGTCAAAGATCTTAGAAAGTAAAAAGGTTAAATACCCTTCCATATAATATTTTGAGATTATAATATTTTGAGATTATAATATTTTGAGATTATAATAGTTTGAGAGCTACTTTAAACGTTTGTCGATTAATATAGGTTTTTTGAACAAACACTGCCGTATACTTTAGAAAAGAACTATTGTTTTTAGTTAGGAAAATGGTTCAAGTTACAACATGGTATTGTGGAATGGATCACAGTATGTAAAATATGTAAAAAACTTTCAGATAAAATTACGATAAAAAATACTGGCACACTGAGTATAACATGATTAAAATCAATTTTACACATAATCCATTTTTACCGGAAAATCTCTTACTGTAATTTTTACTGTAAGTAAATTATAATGACTATTTTAACAAATATTACTATAAAAATTACGGTATATCAGATTTTTGCTAGGTAAAATTTTATAGTAAAATGGATTTTACGGTAAAGAGTACCTAGCCGTCTAATATCTACCTTTTAACAATTTTTGCTCTGAAATATAAAAATTCAAAATAAAATTATAAGAAATTCTCTGTTTTATTGCAGAGAGTGTAAAATGTTTCACTCACAAGAATAACTAAAGCAAAGTTTTGAAACTAAACAGGGAACTTACAAATTACACACTAAAACTAAAACTTAAAATTTAATAATAATAATGTTGACCAAATTAGTAGAAAATTAATTGACATTTATATAGAAATTTCAGATACTGCAAGATTCAGAACTTAACAAAAACTAAAACTTGTTTGATTGTACAAGGAACGTTAGAAACAGTTCCAATCCCATGTTTCTACTTCTGCTCTCTCTCTCTCTCTTTATATATNTATATATATATATATTCATATTGATTAAGAGTAAAATACTCACCCTGTTCACTCTCGTTTTTTAATCCATTTATGTTTTCGGAATCACTAGTAAGTGTTTGCATTACGCTTTCATTCAGTTTATCTAAAATGTCAGTAACATTTTCAGCTTGAACAGAAACTTGGTCAGAATGATTAACAGTCATGAGAAATGTGACTAGTAGGCAGCATACAACCATTTTTCAGACCTTTCTACTTAATGAGTAAAACTACAAATTGGTTTCATAACTAAAGCACTAAATTAAATGATATTATTTGTTTGAAGATAATCAAATGCATAAATTTGGATTGCCATATTTTTTTTTGAAATATTGACTCGATAATTTCTTGGAAGAAGAAACGGTTTGATAAGCCTTATCCTTATCACCTTATCAGGTTGCCTAGCAAAGTGATGAATGCTGCGGGAAAAAAAAAGAAATTAGTTAGGAAATGTTAATTAAAAAAATGATTTTGTTTTTGTAATTAATTAACAATTGATTTTGCTTTTGTAATTAACAATTAATTTTGCGTTTGTAATTTGCAATTTTAAAAATCAACGATGTCGAATTTTTAAACTACTGATTTAATCTTTATGTTTTGTATAGCTCTACACTAGCCTAATGTAATTATAAACTAAAAATCATTAATGGTGTTTTTTAACGTAGGAGAGATGAAACCCATAAATACGCTGAATACCCATGCATCCGTTATTATCACCATGTACCTCATTTGGTTGATCAGTTGTTAGTTCAACAATAATAGCGTTATCTTTAGCATAAAAATTAATGATAAAGTTGCAATTATACTAATAAATGCGTAAAATTATAGAATATTAAGGCTAGTACCTTAAAAGTTACGTATATTGAAATAGGTAGTTAGGCTAAAATAAAAATTCATCATAAATTTTTATCAATCGTTTTTTTTTTTTTTGTTAAAGTTGTTTTTTGTTTTGTTTAATATTCAGTGTGTTACATAGTGTGGACCGTTAACATTTATTTTTAAATTCTTTGACGAAACTGAAGGAAATCTAGATTTCACAAATGATTAGGAAGAAGGGATTAAAAACGTAAAATCCTGCTTGGTTGACAGAGTAAACAGTAAAAAGTTGAAAGACAAAAAATACGTCAATGTTTCTTTCGGCAAAGAAACTGGTTAAAACATTTTCCTTTTGTGTGTCTCACTTCAGATTCGACATGTTGCGATATCACGTTTTTCAGCTCGCTTAAACGGCAACGCTTGTATAGTGATCCCTGATGTTTAAACTTTTTATTTTTGTTTTGCCAAAGATTCTATACATGTAGCAGTGGTCCGGTCTTCAAATGGTGGATATTCTAGATTTCAGCTAGTGGTAGGATTAATAAGACTGAAATGTATGTTACGTAAATACTGTTATTATGTATGTTATGTAAACACTCTTAGGAATAGCAACTTTTTATAAACAATTAAAATATGCTGTGAAACTTAAGTAGCAAATAACATGTGGTTCAATACTCCACATTTAGCCAATAAATATTAAGTAAATAGTTCAGTAATAAATTCTAATATTTATTTGAAGACAAAATTGTTTTTTTATTTGACTACCGACGATATATTGTAGTGTTTGCCAAGNATATGTTAAAATGAAAGGCAGTTTAAAAAATGTAATATTTAGCAAATTTTTAAAATTCTAAGAAACAGGGAAAAAAATTTTGTCAAGTTATTCTGCGATTGCAATTATATTTTGCCATTTTTGAAAATTATATTTTACATTGTTAAAGTACTACGCTTTATTTTCTATCTTTTCCAATTCATTTATTTACTTATTTTTTATTTCTTATCAAAATGATTCAAAAATTTGAAACATCTAATCTCTTTTCCTGTTCTACGCATGATAAATTATTGAAAGCTCATCGCAAAAATCACTTGAGGTTGAAATTCGTAATAAGACTTCCGGGTTCTACTTCCAATTAATTTTTTATGTTTGGCTGAGAGAAGACGCTACCTTGTATTGCTATTACTTTTGAAGTGTTTACGATATGATGGACAATTTAGCACTCAATTTACAACTAACTTTAAGGTTGACAATCAAAACATGGTTAATATTGCTTCTTATTTATATTGTGATATTAAAATTCTTTATACCAATATACAACCCATCATCTCTTGAAGCTTAGAAAATACAGAAAAAAAAATAATGAATGGCAAAATTACGTGTATATTAAATAACTGATTTCAATAATAAATCTTCCTAGGTTATCGAACCAGCTCATACATCATTTCGCAACATAAACTGAGCAACACACCGGAAATGTTTCTCCTCTGGGACACATTTTTGGACACGTAGATCTTGATCCGATGAAAAAAAACTAACATTCTCAAATATTAAGAATACAAGACTAAAAGACCCACCACTGACGAGGAAACTGGACAGCGCAGAGAAGGATTTGGGAGAGTTGGAATTGAACAGGTAAGGAAGCAGACTTAGTAGGAGACTTCTTAGCCTGTACTGATGAAGTAGTACTGATGAAGAAGAACAAGTATAATATTTCAAATTTTTAGTAATTCTATAAATTTTTTTCCCTGGTCGCTTTTTTTATGCTACTGCCCACAATCATTACTTATTTGCATTCAATTCTAAATGTTAAATCCAAATGTTGAGTCTTTTAAATGCCTAAATTACAAAGTTATGGACTGTCAGATGAGTTTAAACAATATTGGGATTCAAAAACTGGAGAAGACTTTTGAATACTTCCGGCGTATCTTTCTGCTTATGCAAGACTTACAAAACGATACGTGAAGAGGCTTGATATTATAGGAAGTTTTATTTTTGAGATTGTTTTCTAATTTACAGATAATTTTACCATTCATTAGATATTTCGGTTTTTTATAAGTTTTTTATTTTGAGATTCTTCTTACAATAAAGTGTGATTCTTTACGGTCCTGTAAATTTCTTACTTATTTTTACTTAAGAAAATCCTAAATTTAGAAAAATTCATTAATTTTTTCTTTTTGAATTATAACAAAAGACCCAAAATTATAATAAAATAATTGAAAATTGTAGAAAAGGACAACACACCTTTATGATAGAATCAATTTTATTGCCGTATTTTCAAATTCCCCCCCCTCCAAAATATGAAAGTAAAAGAAAAAAGCACGTAATTTTTTTATATAAATGCAATCTGTATCTTTTCTAATTTTCCCTTATGGTTAGTAATATCTTCCATGCAGTCTTCTACTATGCATTCCGACTGCCTGCTAAAAAAAAAAAGAAAATAGAACAGAAAAAAGAACAGAAGACAGAAAATAGAATAGAAAAAAACAGAATTTTAAATTTTTATTTAATAATTGGATACATATATATATATGAAAAAAAATTATAGTTCATATATTATTTCATATTTTTCCTTAATTGTTCGTATATTCTACCCCTAAACTAATGATAAACAGTCTAGTCAAATTAATGTGACTATCTGTTAAAAATCAGAGGAATCATCTTTCATAGTGAGACGTGCATAAAATAAGTCACTGATATTCTAGAAAATTCTTATTGTGGCAATTCTAGCCTTGTTGCTTACTACACTGGGTAAATGGAATTGTTTCCACGCTCGTACCTATAGATGGTCCACAGTGAACAACTGACTTGCTATTTGTGACTTGTGTCATTGTCCTTCCCACGCTGTCCCGAAATCAAGAAAATATCGGATATTGGCCAGCCAATTTACAGTATTCTTAGCCCTTTGGATTTCGCGATTTGGCTGGTCAATTCGCAAAGTGGCCGAATTCAGGCTTTGGCCGTAACATATACATATACAGTAACAGCACGTTAAAGTTTAACTTGCACCACAGGAAGAGGGAGAAGTTGACAAAGGAGAATTCAAGATTAAAAAGTCTTGAGTAACAGCACATTAAAGTTTAACGTGCACCACAGGAAGAGGGAGAAGTTTACAAAGGAGAATTCAAGATTAAAAAGTCTTTAGTAACAGCACATTAAAGTTTAACGTGCACCACAGGAAGAGGGAGAAGTTTACAAAGGAGAATTCAAGATTAAAAAGTCTTTAGTAACAGCACATTAAAGTTTAACGTGCACCACAGGAAGAGGGAGAAGTTTACAAAGGAGAATTCAAGATTAAAAAGTCTTTAGTAACAGCACATTAAAGTTTAACGTGCACCACAGGAAGAGGGAGAAGTTTACAAAGGAGAATTCAAGATTAAAAAGTCTTTAGTAACAGCACATTAAAGTTTAACGTGCACCACAGGAAGAGGGAGAAGTTTACAAAGGAGAATTCAAGATTAAAAAGTCTTTAGTAACAGCACATTAAAGTTTAACGTGCACCACAGGAAGAGGGAGAAGTTTACAAAGGAGAATTCAAGATTAAAAAGTCTTTAGTAACAGCACATTAAAGTTTAACGTGCACCACAGGAAGAGGGAGAAGTTTACAAAGGAGAATTCAAGATTAAAAAGTCTTTAGTAACAGCACATTAAAGTTTAACGTGCACCACAGGAAGAGGGAGAAGTTTACAAAGGAGAATTCAAGATTAAAAAGTCTTTAGTAACAGCACATTAAAGTTTAACGTGCACCACAGGAAGAGGGAGAAGTTTACAAAGGAGAATTCAAGATTAAAAAGTCTTTAGTAACAGCACATTAAAGTTTAACGTGCACCACAGGAAGAGGGAGAAGTTTACAAAGGAGAATTCAAGATTAAAAAGTCTTTAGTAACAGCACATTAAAGTTTAACGTGCACCACAGGAAGAGGGAGAAGTTTACAAAGGAGAATTCAAGATTAAAAAGTCTTTAGTAACAGCACATTAAAGTTTAACGTGCACCACAGGAAGAGGGAGAAGTTTACAAAGGAGAATTCAAGATTAAAAAGTCTTTAGTAACAGCACATTAAAGTTTAACGTGCACCACAGGAAGAGGGAGAAGTTTACAAAGGAGAATTCAAGATTAAAAAGTCTTTAGTAACAGCACATTAAAGTTTAACGTGCACCACAGGAAGAGGGAGAAGTTTACAAAGGAGAATTCAAGATTAAAAAGTCTTTAGTAACAGCACATTAAAGTTTAACGTGCACCACAGGAAGAGGGAGAAGTTTACAAAGGAGAATTCAAGATTAAAAAGTCTTTAGTAACAGCACATTAAAGTTTAACGTGCACCACAGGAAGAGGGAGAAGTTTACAAAGGAGAATTCAAGATTAAAAAGTCTTTAGTAACAGCACATTAAAGTTTAACGTGCACCACAGGAAGAGGGAGAAGTTTACAAAGGAGAATTCAAGATTAAAAAGTCTTTAGTAACAGCACATTAAAGTTTAACGTGCACCACAGGAAGAGGGAGAAGTTTACAAAGGAGAATTCAAGATTAAAAAGTCTTTAGTAACAGCACATTAAAGTTTAACGTGCACCACAGGAAGAGGGAGAAGTTTACAAAGGAGAATTCAAGATTAAAAAGTCTTTAGTAACAGCACATTAAAGTTTAACGTGCACCACAGGAAGAGGGAGAAGTTTACAAAGGAGAATTCAAGATTAAAAAGTCTTTAGTAACAGCACATTAAAGTTTAACGTGCACCACAGGAAGAGGGAGAAGTTTACAAAGGAGAATTCAAGATTAAAAAGTCTTTAGTAACAGCACATTAAAGTTTAACGTGCACCACAGGAAGAGGGAGAAGTTTACAAAGGAGAATTCAAGATTAAAAAGTCTTTAGTAACAGCACATTAAAGTTTAACGTGCACCACAGGAAGAGGGAGAAGTTTACAAAGGAGAATTCAAGATTAAAAAGTCTTTAGTAACAGCACATTAAAGTTTAACGTGCACCACAGGAAGAGGGAGAAGTTTACAAAGGAGAATTCAAGATTAAAAAGTCTTTAGTAACAGCACATTAAAGTTTAACGTGCACCACAGGAAGAGGGAGAAGTTTACAAAGGAGAATTCAAGATTAAAAAGTCTTTAGTAACAGCACATTAAAGTTTAACGTGCACCACAGGAAGAGGGAGAAGTTTACAAAGGAGAATTCAAGATTAAAAAGTCTTTAGTAACAGCACATTAAAGTTTAACGTGCACCACAGGAAGAGGGAGAAGTTTACAAAGGAGAATTCAAGATTAAAAAGTCTTTAGTAACAGCACATTAAAGTTTAACGTGCACCACAGGAAGAGGGAGAAGTTTACAAAGGAGAATTCAAGATTAAAAAGTCTTTAGTAACAGCACATTAAAGTTTAACGTGCACCACAGGAAGAGGGAGAAGTTTACAAAGGNATATATATATATATATACAATATCCTTCTTATCGACTTTTCTGAAACATAACGAAATTCATCATTAATTATTTTAATCCGACTGCTAGTCAATACCTTTAAAACAATGAATAAACCTATTCCTACAACGTTGATACCGTACATTACTGCTATAACGATAGTGGCTATTTTCCATCCATAGGGAACTGGTGCTGAAAATAAAATAAAATGTCATTAAAAATACATTCCATTGATTACCTCTGAAAGTAGCAAAAAAGAATTGTCAAATTTTTCCCCATCCCCATAAACGCAGCTTTACTCTTGCTTAAAATAAAATAACATAAATTTATTATTATTATCATTATTTTTTTTTGTGTTTTTACGAAACGTGAACTACCTTATTTGTACAGTACGGTAAATAAAAACTATTTGTACATTCCACAAAATATTCTAAGCCTCTGAACAGATTCTGTAACGAAGCAAGTCATGATTTCTATCAAGTATTTTTACTGGGCCTAGAAAGTATGTTCGGTTCCTAATCCTAAGATTGTATTATTTTGTAAAATTTACTCAAACAATTACTTTGAGAAAAGACCATTTTCTACAACGATCTTAAATCATTTCGAAAATCTTCATTTTTAGTTATTTTGTTTTCTAAGTGATTCAAAATGTTTGACGCGTAGATATTTCGACGTTTATTTTAAAGACTTCAATTTGAAAATGTTTGCGTATTAATAATTACCTCATTGTCACCGTCTTAACAACTGATTCTTTTGAAAGTATATTATTTCTTTTAGGTAATTTGGCCTTCTGAAATGAGATCTCATCTAAATATTTCTGAAAAATAAATTCTGATTGAAAATTTGTTGTAGGTGCCGAAATTCATATTTAATATTGTTTTAAAACTGTTGTTGAACTGCCGACTCGAATTGCAATTAACGGCTGCCTATTTTAAACTCTGTTGTTTTGTAATTTTGAAGCCAATACAAAAGTTATTGGGCACTCCTGGATTGAGTATTGGGAGAAATTTTGCCTTCGAAGAGGATTTTTTGTTGTAACTAACCCGAATTGCGTTACATTTAGAGGAAAACCATAAAAACCTCCCACGGTTAGACTGACGGAAAGAGAACTCTTTCTCATAATCCGTTTACCACTGATGATACTTTACTTCAACACTGTTGTAAGTGCGAACCGGATACAGAATTCGTGCCAACCATCTTCGTTCGGATTTGAACCCAGTGTACCTCACTGGGAGGCGAACACTTTATCCCCTGAGCCACCACGGCTATCGAAATTCATATTCTGAAAATTCTCTATTATATTTACATTATAAAAATTGTAGATAATTTAAAGATATCTTAAGCGGTACAAATTACAAATACATTCGAAAAAGTTCTTGATTAGTTTTGGTTCAGTTGTGACTCGTTATGAACTAGAAATTCTAGCTTTATTGAAAATGAGTCTAAATAAAACCATGAAACCTATCTAAACTTTTCTTTCCTTCATATTTTGTTAATTTTATCAGTAGCGTTGAGCAAATGGCTCTGTGTACTTTTGAATCCAACCCAAATGATAAATAATGTTTTGGATCAGACGAAGACGAATACGCTTTCAAGTTTTGACTTTTTGAATTAAATGAACTGCCCTAAACCTCGAAAATTTCTTTCATTTTTGCCAATAGCAAAGCAAAACTAATTTTTGATCCACCTAATTTTGTTNATTTTTTCACAGTGAACTTTTATCAATAGTGATTTGTTAGAATTTGGCAGCAAAATTGGTAATTTGAGCTTTGTTCTTAGTCTGTGCGTGGTTATTTGAAGGTAGATTTAAGGCAAAATTCTGTTGTCTATGCTAATCTGTTCACAGTGAACTTTTATCAATAGTGATTTGTCAAATTTTGGTAGCCAGATTGGTAATTTGAGCTCTGTTTTTAGTCTGTATTGCGGTTCGTGGTTATTTAAAGGTAGATTTAAGGCAAAATTCTGTTGTGTATGCTAATTTGTGAAACGAAATAGGTTTCTCTGCTTGAACAAAAGTTGCATTGATTCAATGTTGTCTAATCAGATTTTAAAATTAACCTAGGAGTTATTCCAGACTGTTTATGAAAGGACTATTTTGTGAAATTGGGAAAAATTAAATTTACAAATTTTTGAAAATAGAGTTCTGATTTTGTGCAAGTCACTAAACAATCTTATTTAATAAGTTTTATTTTTAAATTTGCGAATTAAAAATGTTTGTGAAATGTTTTTTTTTTGAGAAGCAGGGTTCCCGCAGTCCTTGAAAAGTTTTAGCAGTGGTAGTAAATTTAGGTTACTACTGGGAGATATTTCTTATTTTAATATACGACTTTATCGTTAAGTGGTTTAGAAGCAGGAACTTCCATTCTTATATACTTTCTTCAGAAAAAAATTTTTAGTAGTTACACAGAAATTAAAATATCGACAATTGTTTTATTTTCGTTACCACTTTCTAAAATTTCCAAGGACCCCCGGAACCCTGAGAAAGGTCTGTTTTTTGTGATAAATATTTTATAAAGGGTCTGTTTTCGCGACAAAATATTTTGTGAAGAGCCCGTTTTTACGATTAAATATTTTCGGATCAGTCTGATTTAATGATAGACTATTTTGTACAGAGTGTGTTTTAACAATTAAATTTTTCGAAGAGTTCGTTATTAGATTAGTTAATTACTCTTAAAATGACCAAATAAATCATGATATATGACTCATGAGTACTTTGCGTATTTCAAAAAAAAAAAAAAAGAAAAAAAGAGCATACGGTACCAATCTGACTTTTCTTCGACGAAAAATATTTATTCCTGCTGAAGGAAACTTAGCGAGAGAAATATTTAGGCGCAAGGAATTGTAAAAAGTAAAACAAAAATAGTAATAACAAAATAAGTAAACAAAATACATAATAATTAATGCTAAGTGTAACTAAGTTTCTTACCATACCTTTAAAAAAAAAACCAATGCTGTCATTACGCTTAGTCAATCAGAAGACATCACATGTGCTACTCTTGGTTCTCACGTATCACATTGCTGAAGTAAAATATCTCTAGTGCGGGAGGGATCATGGCTTAGTATCCATTTAAAATCAAATTAATCATGCGAGGTGGCCCGATGATAAACGATCAGTAAAAATTGAAACAGAAACGATGATTGAATTTTTAAATTTTATTGTGATCTAGTTTCTTCGGTTGTCACGCTGTAAAAAGTAGATACACAAATTTCACGAACCCTTCCTCGTTTTTGACGAAATCGTTGCCTGGTACCTGCTCCGGGCGAGCATTTCGTCTAAGTGATTAAATAACGCTCGTCACTTCTTCAAGGAAACTAATTTCGTCAAAAGAAAAGAAACATATTGTCATCCAAGTTACGTGATTTGATGACAAATTGATTCTCAAAATGAATGAAATAAAGCTCAAGGGTTGCTGAATCATCAGAACTGAGTGTTTTATTTCTGAGAGTGCATCAGCATAAAAAAATAATAATAAAAGCTATAAAGGAGCTGTTTCTCAGTAAAATTCTTACTTTATACTTTATTAAAAGGTATTAACTTTCGATTTTGATTATTACTCCAAATTAAGGAGTTTAAACTTAAAGGTAAAATTATAAGTGATCATAGAAATATTATACAATAATCAATTTGAATATATATTTTTATTATAAATTATGTTAAAAAAATGTGTAGTCAACTACATACTTTAAATAATTTATACAAAGTTATAAAAAATTATTAGGTTCACAATTAATCCAAAAAGTCTTACAATTGGGCATTTGCTACTCGAGAAGAATACCTCTGAAATAACATGGTTGTTCCGAAAATAGCGACTGTGCATTGTACGTCGCTTGCAAGTACCCAATTAAATTGAGCATAATAATAAATCCAAATCAAATTTTTTTGTCGTATGCCTGTTTAGGCAGTGGGGGTGCGATTGCTCCTGTTTTTCAGTGGCGCCATCTATGCCCAGGAATTCGACTTCTGCCACGCCATTCACACAACCACAACCCGTTTATAGGGCGGGTCACATTCACACACAAAGGATAAAGGACATAGAACACAGAGAGAGAGAGAGAAAGGAACATCCATGCCTTGCCGAGATTTGAATCCAGGACCTTTCTGATGCAAGGACAGTTCCCTGCCCCATACACAAGCCAGTCGGCTTCCAAATCAATAGCTGTAATGTTAACACTCCGTCTTGTTTATACACGATAAGTTAATTTCGGCTGTCTTCTTTGACTTGCGTATACCCAACCGAAGATCAAGGGGGAAGAACGGTTTACGTAAATGAAAGCTAATTCTGATAAAAAGAATAGAATTCAATTTTACATATTTTTGAAGCGTATGAAGCTTTCTATCAGGAAATAACTATTAGATTGCTTTCTTTACAATTAAAAAATACCAAAATATATTTTTGCTTGCAAATTAGAGCGTCACAAATACATACATACATACATACATATATATATATAAAGGGCCGGACACCGGTGACCCATCCGCGTCAAAGAGTTAAGACTTAACAGGTAACACCCACTTTCGCACTGGACTGTTTGGGACAATTGGCGTAACTGTAAAATTTGTAGCAATGCAGTAATAATTTATTGGCTTACCTGGTCCGATACTGAACTGATCGATGATTCCATTCTGACTAACATCGGTGACAGCTTCAACAGGAGCATCAGAAACGATGACCGATTTTGTAGAAACTGTTATAAGTAGGTTGATACTCAAGAGGAAGGAGAAAAGTAAGAAGTAGGATGCCATGTTTCTTCTCTCATGCCTTTTCACACAATGATCTCCTACTTTTTTTTCTGTAAAAAAATCTATTGCTGTATATTACAGAAGATAAACTCCTTTTATGCTTTTCTTATTGTGCCAAGATTAAAATCGTTACATTAAAAATTAAGAATTAAACAATGGTTAAAAATGATAAGTTATCGCCGTTACCAAATCATTCTTTATCACTTGAGTGTGAAGAGTAATTTGCAAACGAAACAGAAATTAGAATATTGCTTGAGGTTTTGTATATCTATTTTTATTGTTATGTGTAAAATTTATCTGTTAACAGAAGCACATTTATCAATTTATAATTCATTTTAAATATAGGCCGAACACATTATGCTATTCTATTTTAAAATCGGTGTGTAACGCTGACCCACTTTTGGACTTGCAACTATCGATGTTCAACTCCAAAACCTTATAATTGTGCATCTAACCCGGAAACAAAACAGCCTTCAACCCTTTGACGTAGATAGGACACCGGTGTCCTTTATATATATATTTTTTGTGATGCTGTAATTACAAGCAAAAATATAATTTAATATTTTTTAACTATAAAAAAATTTTTACTATATAATAGTTGTTCTAACAGTATAATAGTTGCACTAAAATACAATATTCGAAAAAGTAATTTGAATTTTATTTTCATTCATATTTAAAAATTTATTTGGAACTATAGCTTTGTGAATGAAAGAAATTTCAATGATAATTAAGTATTTCTTTAAGATCTTAATAGCAAAAAATGAGTGCAAATTTTAAAACTTATTGCTTGGAAGTGAGGCTTGCTTGGACAATTTTGCCTTATAGGGCAAAAAAAGATACCGGCGTTTCATGCTGTATTTCATAAATATACATCTTTAAAATATTAAATATAATATTTTCTCTTATTTTAACTTTAATTAATACAAAATAATGAAGAAAGTATAAAAAGTATGTTTAAAGAAAGTTTTCGTCAAAGGGAAAAGAATGAGGACCAAATAACCTTGGCGGATGACTTTTTAATGGATCTCTTCCGCATTTGCGTAACATTTTGATAACTTTCCCACGGTTAACCTGATGGTAAGGAGATTCAAACAGATAATTTATATACTGCTTTCGTTATACGCCGTCAGCGCTGTGGTCAGTGTGGGCTGGGAGCGGAATTTGAATTGACCAGCCTTCACTGGGATTAGAACCTGGATCACCTTCTCATTGGAAGGTGAAACTGAACTTCAAACTTAATTTTATACAAAACAAACAAACTTGAACAAAAAACTTAAATTTATGTATTATTTCAATAATCTTGAGTGTTATTTTAAACTCATTTATTCACGCTCTTTACACCACCATGGCACATATTTCCTAAATAGGTTTTTATAAAATGTGAATGAGTGTTAATATAAAATTATATTGTAAATGGCGCAAGGCCTCTACTTTTAATATAGATATTTTTTAGTTAAAAAGAAAAGCAATCACAACAAGAGCGCGTAAAGACCAAAATATTTACTGAGGTTATTTCACACAAAAATAAATGGAGCAGGTTGTGCGAGGCGCATCCAGAAAATAGATTTACCGAATTTTTTTTAAAAGAAAGAACTCACACTTTCAGGACCGTATTTATTGTCAACAAGTACAGCAGCGTTTCAGCTATTTTTCAACATAGCCACCACCAGAATTGAGACACCTGTCGTATCATGGGATAAACTTTTGTATACCTCTGTCGTAGAACTTTGCCGCCTGTGAATGGAAATAGCGTGTGACAGACGTCTACTGTTACTGTGAAACACTGCGGAAATTGTGACTTGCCATTCAAAACAAGAGTCGTGGAAGAAGGCATTGCGCTCTTCCATGACAATGCTTTTCCAGATACGGCACGACACACAGCTGCTGTTTTGACGGAATTTGGCTGGGAGTTGTTTGAAAAGCCACCCTACAGTCCTGATATTGCTCCCAGCGATTTACACGTTTTCTTGCACCTCTAGAAATTCCTGTCCTCCAGTGAGCGTTTTGGCAACGACGAAAAGCTGTAGACGTCTGTCACACGCTGGTTCCATTCACAGGCGGCAGAGTCCTACGACAGAGGGATACATAAGTTGATCCCACGATACGACAAGTGCCTCAATTCTGATGGTGGCAATGTTGAAAAATAGCTGAAACATTACTGTACTTGTTGCCAATAAATATGTACCTGAAAGAGCGAGTTCTTTTTTTTTATAAATTAGGGAAACTTACTTCTTGGATGCGCCTCGTATTTATACTAAGTTACTGGCATTTGCGCTATTAATAAAAATAATATTATAAAAATAATATTAGTAATATAATAAAAAGCACTATTAAAGTGCACAAATAAAATAAAGCGAAAAATAAAATTGAAATTTAGGTATTTCATTGCAGAAAACAAAACAAATGCCACGTTTATTGAAATCAAACGATGCATTTTTATGTAACTAAAGTTGAATTAAGTTAAATAACATTTAAAAAAACGAGTAAATATTTTTATCGTCAAGGGGAATTCTTATTAGATTCAGGTCGTTTTCGTACAAATTTAACTTTTCAACCAATTAAACTGGAGATAAATATCTGTAAATGATCAATTTCATCATTACCAGCGCAGCATTTACACTCTTTGTAAAAGAGATAGGTGTATCAAGGTTAAGTGATTTACCCCCATCCCACACAATTCTCCTCGCCACTATTATGGTTTTGGCATATATTACTCTTCCCCGTCGCCAGTTTAACTGGAGTTAGTACTGGAGAGGGAACCGAAACCATGGTACCGGAGAGAAGAAAATTGTGTTGAGTGCGAAAATCCCCTAACCTTGGGAAACTTCTATTCTATTTATAAAGGCTATAAATACTTATAACTCAGTTAAAGATGAGTCATGTTGCTTCACTATTTTTTTCCAATAACTTTAGGTGTTGTACTGAAAATTTCGTTTAATTTTGGAAACTTAAAAAAAATAAATTAAAAACTTGATATTATGGGTGTTTACTGTAAGTTGCAGTAAGTGTAAATGACAACAAAAGTTACTTTAAAATTAATTCTTTTTTGGATATTTTTTTTAATCGAAAGTCAAACGCATTTAAATTTTGCAACTATCACACCCATAACGATGGAATTTCATTTATACACAAAATAAATTAAAATAAAAATTATAATATTAAAAAAAAATTTAAAAAGAATTAAAGATAGCAACAAAAAATATTAAATTAAAAATTGAGTTTTATCAAATTTCTCGTCAGTGTGGTCTTGTAAATATTGGGCAACTATAAGTACCTTTAAAATTTAATTCAGGAATTTGTCCGAAATTGGGATATTAAACGATCTCCCATCGTCTAATATGATTAGAATTCTAATCACAGGCTTTAAGTATTTTGCTAAATTATTCAACACTGCTCTTCATCTAACGACCTTGACTTTTGGAAATCATCCCACGTTTTGAAAAATTCAAATAATATAGTTAATGAACTTTATGGCATTTTATTATTTTCCATTGTTTGGAATCTGTTTTAATTTGATTTCTGCATTTACCCTAGATTTCCCACTTAGTCCTCAACACTTTTTTCTTATCTTCCTTATATTATTATCTGGTTCAAGCTAGTTACTTTTCTCCCACTGGTTATACTTCTTATTTTTTCCTATATTGCAGCTTTTTTGTCTCATTACTATTCAACTGTCATTTTGTGTTTTGACACTGGGAAAAGTTTTTGCTTATAGAATTGTATAAATTTATAGAATAATATGATCATTTCAAAACCTTTATTTGTATTTAACCCACCGTAGATTTGATTTATTTATACGTAACACAAATCCTAACTTATCCTCATTTGATCCTGATTTGATTTAAGAACTGTAGCTAATCGGGAAATGATCGATATTTAGATTGGATGGCTAGGTTAAACTCTCTTACACAAAGCAGCAATTTAATAAAAATGATGAAAATTGTTAAGTTCTGGTTAATCAGTGTGGGAGAGTATTTAAGAAGCATATACCTTCTATATTGAAGTCAGGAAAAAAAAAACTTTCGTAAAGAATTTTTTTCATATTTGAAATATTGCTCGTAACAGTTAAACATTTGGGTTAGAAGTATGGGAAGCGTTAAGGAAAGTTTTTTCTTTATTAAGATGGAGCATTGAGTAAATATTATAAGGTTTCTTAAACTGTACTGACAATTCTGAATTTTTTTAAAAATTTCTTTTTGAGAAAGAGAGAGTTGTGAGAGCGGGGTAAAATCAGTGCCTAGAATCACCATTTACGAATAGGTAAAAAATTTGTTGAGGTATAGTTTGTCTGCTGCAAAAAATCCCCCCGCCGCAAAGTCTGGGGCCGTCTGCTGTTATGAAAACAAGAATAGTGCATTTCAGGAAGGATAGCTTTTTTCACTCTAGGACAAACACAGTACACCGAAGAAAAAAATTCTCTTTCTCTCTCCGACCTTAGCCGAAATCTGTCCTAAGCAATAACCCCACACCTTTACTTGAAATAGTTCTACCTCATTACTATAGTCACCGCCACTTGTCCAGATGAATGGCTAGGGGAGTTCTTACTTTAGACAAACTATAGTTTAGCCTCATTTAAACTTGCCTGATAAACTTTTTTTTTGTCTATATTTCTGTTGTTGACTTAGAACTAACTGTAAATTGGACTTAGGTGATTAAGAAGGTATTTTTTTTAATAATTTGTTTAGACATATTTACAAATTTTCATGATAGGGATATTTTTTCTTTTCAAATTTATTATTATCTTCAATTTACAGCTGCACAAAAATAACATACTGTATTCTTTGTAAGCAGGGATCCAGACAGAAAATTTTTTCAAGAGGTTGTTTTACTTTTAATTAAGTTTTTTCTTTCTGAGGGATACGTTTTGGAAAATTTTTGTGATGTTACTTTTCCTGCGAAATTTATTATATCTTCATGTCGCAAGTTCAATTTAAAAAAAATAATACATTAATAAATAAAAAGAAAGAAGAAGAAAAAGGAGATAACGCATTTGTATTCAGTGTTTTGGTTGAACTAAAACGAGAAATTAAAATTTTTTGAGAAGGGAAATTTTTGAAAATATTTTTTGAGGGATAATGTGGGGAGAGTAGTTATCGACCATGTCAACCGTCATCTATGAAAAGGTACCCCGACATAGAGTCGAGTTAACATGCCTTATATACTAGTGAATTGTAATTTTGTAGTGGTAGATACGCTACAGTACTCCCCCACTAGAATTATATCTGTGATAGAATTCGATGAACGAATACCACTAGCTGATTCATTGCTGTTTTGTGAGAAGCCGGGAGAGCTGTATTAAGATCACCGTATTTTTTGAGTGCTGAATGTGAGAGGTGTATTAACTTCACTGTCGTATTCGCTCCTCTGTTGCCGATAGCAGTCGAGTAATCACAAGTATGCAAGCCGACGTTGTGCGTGATCGAGACGAGACTGAGTAGCAACAGTGCGAGGAGGTGGATAATGTCGCAGTCACAAGTAGCAAGTCAACTGTTCAATGTGGATCAACAATCGAAGTAGGCGTTACTGTCTAGGTAAGCGTGTTAATATCGATGTGGGCGTTACTGCCAAGGTAGGCGTGTTCGCATCACGTTCGAAGGTCACCAATGTGGGGAGAGGAGTTACAGACCATGTCAACCTTCATCTATGAAAAGGTACCCCGACATAGAGTCGAGTTAACATGCCTTATATACTAGTGAATTGTAATTGTAATTTTGTAGTGATAGATACGCTACAGATAATTTCACTTTCATTATTTTATAGTTGTTGACAACAGACGTTATCTATTGACGCCTGTAGTCCAGAAATTTATCTTGAGATTCTTACTGAGTTTAGATGTAACTAATATTTTTATTGATTTTAGTAAAACTATTATTTATATTTTCAATGTTTGTTGAAAGGCGTGTGGGGATCTGTTCAAGTGTGAAGGATTGTCTTTGGGAAAGATGGACACTCATGAGCTAAAGTTGAGGTCTCTAACCTTTGCCCTCAAGTTCCACTTGAAAAAAATTTGGAAACCAAACATCTACAAGTTAATATGAGCGAATATTCTTCTTTTGATGTGAGAAATTTCTCGAAATACTCGTCTATTGCTCTTTAATCAAATGTATTCTTGCTTTCGATTCTGTGTTATTTTTGTGACTTACTGAGGGAGTACACATCTCGAACATTCCTAGTAAAACGAAATTAAGCTTAAATTAAAGAAACTGGTTAAAAACCTTTGATAAGATACAAATTTGCCGTTTACCCCTAGGCTTAAATAAGTCCATTAAAGTTTTAGTTAATTTTCTTTTTAGCTAACTTTTGTTCATAATTTTCAAAAATTACTAAAAGAAATTCGAGTATGTAATAAAGCACTATTATTTCCCTAATTTAGACAGCTAGACAATTTTGGCTTTTTATTTCGACAACATTGTTTAGTTAAATTTTGTTTTTATTTTTTAAGTTTATGAATATAATTTTTTTTTATAATAAGAGGTAAAATATTTTATTTTTATTAAAAAGTAGGAATAAATCAAGCCAGAAAAAACTACTCATACTGTAACAGCTACCTAAATAATAATTGTATAAATGTGAATATTCCATAGAAAACCAATGAATTTAACCAAAAAATAACTTACCATCAAATAGGGAATTAAACCAGTATACAAACACGCTAAAAATTTATTGATTTATACTGTAATATCCAAACGACGGTTTTTTTTTGCAAGTTCGTTTAAAATGTCTTCTACAGCTGGAGTAAATTTTCTATGAATGCTTAAGAGCGCCAATCCATTCATTCTATTATTTCCCGTTGAGTTGCGTAAATAAGTCTTCAAACGGCACAAAGTCGAAAAGGATCTTTCGTTTGCACTCGTTGAAACAGGTAGAATGACCAATATTTCTAGGAGTTTGAAAATGTTTGGTGTTATATCCTTATTGCACATTCCAAGAGCAGCCGCCGCAGTTTTTGGAACACTACCTCCGTCTTCACTAATCCTTTTTAATCTTTTATACCAGAGTTTTAGTTCAGATTTAAGGCTTTCTTTACAGGTATCCAAATCTTGAGCGTAAAATTCCACTAATGCTTCAAAAGCCTTTATATTTGAAGGTTGGCAAATAAAAGGATCAGCAGGTAGAAGACACTGAAATCCTTTCAAAATATCACGATGCGATACAAATCTTAAGTCTAATTGTGTTATAAAATTTTCTATAAATGGAATAAAATCACTAACTCTGAAATATGTTTCCGGTGTCGATGAGGGAAAATTATCGCGATTTTTCTGTCTTCCCGTTATTCTAGGGATTTGCATGGAAGTGGAAGATCCAATGCTTGTTAGCATAAGAGAAGAAGAGCTGAATATTTCAGAGAATGTTTCAGTGGCATTTTCAAGCATTAATTTTAGATCTTTAATGACATCTTCTGCAAGACTCACTGCCTCTATCAAAACTATGCTTGTTTTTTGTAGGTATCTACAGAGAAGGATTGTTATGGTGAAAACTTTGTAAATGCACAAAAGAGATATTACGATCTGGCAATTAGATACTGTGCACAGTAAAGAATTTGCCTGGGTAGCTGATTCCTTATCCTTCCATTCTGATATTTTTTGTAGTGTTTCGGTGATAGGCTCGAAAAATTCCACCACAGCTGTTACTGAGTCGTATCTTTCCATCCAACGGGTTGCACATAGCTGTTTAATTTTCTCCCTCTTAGAGCTGGTTTCCATCTCCTCTATTGCTGAAGATAGGACATACTGTCTTTTTGGCGTATTTAAAAAGTCGTATAATGTTTTAATTGTCCCTAAGCAATTTCTAATGCCAGTTATTTCGCATGCATTTGATACAGCCAAATTGAGGCTATGAGCAGAGCAATGTACATAGAGTGCTGATGGGACAATACTTCTTACGTGGGCTTGTACACCATTAATTTTTCCACTCATTGATGCAGCACCATCGTACCCCTGTCCACGTAACTTTTTTATATCAACTTTCATAGACTGTAATTGGTCTAATATTGTTGTTGCTATTGCTTTTCCGGTTAAGTCATGCACAGTACTTTATCAGCATTTTGG
>NC_092205.1:25824092-25826511 GCF_043381705.1 Parasteatoda tepidariorum | reverse complement strand
TCAGATTCTGTTACGCTAGAAACGTTTTCTTCAACGGAAGTATCACATTTCTGTTCAACAGAAAAACTTACATTGGTACTAGATGCTGTCACCTCACTAATTTCAGGTCGTGATTTTTTCTCAAAGTAATTAAAAATTGTTAAATTCTTGCGTTTAGACATCCTAAAGATCCAAGAACAGCAAAAATATATACATATATATTGGCACAGAAATATCCGCTAAGCTACGATCTCAAAGTTTCGAGCTGGAATGAATAACTTCAACGAGCGCAGTGTCTCCAAAACAAAACAGATTTAGAAACAAGCTCCGAAAGACAGACAAGCGGCAGAGATAACTCTTAGTTTGACTAACTAACTCCACTGTACTCCGTTCCCCCTTTCATATAATTTTTTTTACCGCAACTACAAAATTCTCGAATTGTCTCAAAGACGACAGAACGTCTAGGATTCCAGACCTCGCGAATGCCAGCCAGTCTCGAAAACTATCGCGACTGGCAGGACAGAAAGGAACCAGCGATCGGAGCTCGCCCGTAACGGTATCACGTGAATTTGATTTCAAAAGTACAACCCTATAATAGTAAATGTTTTTTCAGTATTCTGAGAAATACCGTGAGAAAAAAAGTAGGCATAAGACTAATAAAAATATATAGTCTTAAAAAATAATAGCCAGCATAATTTCTACTGAAATTTTTATTTCTGTCTGTATTATTTTGTAAATTCACTTTGTCTGAGCTCAAGGGGGGTGTTTTAACCCCTAACCCCCCCCCCCTTGCGTACGCCCCTGATTGTCATTATAAGATTGTTTTCTTTTTCTTATCGAACTAGGTAGGTAGGTATGTCATCTACGTCGCACTAGAGCTTCAGAATGTGCTATTAGCGATGGTCTGGGAAACATCCCTGAGGATGATCCGAAGACATGCCATCGCAATTTTGATCCTATAGAGAGGGGAGGGTACTTTCGCGCTGGTAACCAAACGACCTGCGTGAAGTCGAGCACTTATCGAACAAATAATTTAAACTGAATCTGGGAATATGGCGGGCAACTAAAATGCCACCAGAGAGCCGCTAGGGAAAGGCAAGCCACGTGTTTTGGAATCTTAAACTAGAGTGTTCAAATTTCAACTGGAATACCATCCTATGATATCCTATGATAGCTAAGCTAGTTTTATTATTTTCTTGAGGGTTGCAAGAAGAATTTTTGTCCTCTCACCCCTAAAAGACATAATATTCCATAATCACTCATTTTAATGTATATTTTTAGATTCCTTGTCAAAATTAAAGTTAAAATTCTGCTTGCAAAAAAGATAATGGGTTGTGAGGGAATTTTTCTTCTCCTAATTCTTGCAAATTAACGCAACGGTACATACTTTAACAGTATGTACTGTTGGGGCTGATAATGAAAATTAAACGTATTGTAATGTCGCATAAAAAGTAAAGAATACATAAAAGTGATTATTTGCTACACCTTGTACGCCATATCTGTCAATCAAACTGGTTTTTAATAATTTTTATCGCATCTTCCAAAGAATAGTGTAACATTTTTTGTTTCTTCCAGGTAGTTTGTTTCATTAATTTTTTTTCATTTTTTCCTGTGAGTTTAGATAATTTTTGAAAAGAGTGCATTTTTTTTAACTTTTCAGTACCTTTATTTTCCACTTTCATATTTTACTTAATTCTGAAACTTTACACCGTCGATTTCATTTCTGTGAACTACAATATAGCATCTAGTATTATAATAAAATATTTTTAAATTGTATAATGAAGAGATGCATAATACAGAGTGTTTATAAAGTCCCGGGCCCATTTTGATGTTTAATAACTCATAAAATAATAAATATAGATTAAAATTAATAACATGAATGGTTAGATAGACTCAAAAAATTTCATGACCCTTGTCAGTGAACTTCCACGTGTGCCCCCTTCGTCGCAATCAAGTCGATAGTCAATTTCACGCCAGGTAGCGGCAAGCATGTCGGCATACACAGAGGCTATTGCGGTTGTAATTCTGGCTTTTAGGTCATCAATGTTCGACACGATCCTCCTGTAAACATCGTCCTTTATAAATCCCCAAAGAAAAAAGTCCAGCGGCGTTATATCAGGTGATCTGGGTGGCCAAGGAATTGGAGCTCCTCGCCCAATCCATCTTCCTAGAAAATGGTCTCTCAAAGAATTTCTTTTTTACAGAAAAGACGGTCTCATCAGTCGTATACTTAGACATGTTGGAAAAATTCGTATTTCCACAACTAGAAGAGCTTCAGCCACATGTCTTTTTGCAAAAAGATGGTGCACCACCTCATTGGGGTATCATCGTTCGTAGTTCTTTGAATGACCATTTTACAGGAAGATGGATTGGGCGAGGAGGTCCAATTCCTTGGCCACCCAGATCACCTGATATAACGCCGCTGGACTTTTTTCTTTGG
>NC_092205.1:25810758-25823097 GCF_043381705.1 Parasteatoda tepidariorum | reverse complement strand
AAAAGTTTTTTTTAAGGAATGCGATCCATTGTATCTTTACTTTTCGAAACGCCCTTATATATATATATATATATATAATGAAACCTCCTGTTATGGACACTCCCGTAACCGGACGCGGACAGTCATTTTTGTCCTGAAATGTTGTTTTCTATCTCTACAAATAGGACACTACTTTTTCTAAATTTGAAAAAGGAACTATTTTTGCTTTAAATTGCAAGCGAAAAAAATGCAACTTTTCACCATTTTTAAAGCATGTAAATAAAACTTTTTTGCCTTATCCGTAACTAAAAATATTGTTAAGCTATTTCACCACTGAAAAATCAATCTTTCTCCTGTCACCTTCAGTTATCTTAGTAAAGAAAGGAGAGAAAATGGTACTGCACTCCTGACATCGGCATCCTGACAGTTGAAATGACATCTCTCAATGCTTCTTCCCCATTGAAAATTTCTTTAATTTTCTTATCAATTTGAAGATTGTATTTAACACAACTGGGGTAAAAAAAAAGGAGAACAGAAGTATAATCTTTGAGGTGTTTATATAAATGAAACATTTATTCAGACTCTTGATAGCTGATCAATTGTGAATAATCAGCTCCATAGGTCCTCATGATGACTTACAGGTATGCATTATTTTTTTTTCCTGTGAATTATGGTAGGTTTTTCTCCAAGAAGGTATTAACCATGTTCTCTATCAAATGATTAGTAGGTGTAAGGGGATGTAAACTTAATAATTGAAACGGATTGAGAACAGAAAGCTCCTATTCGGTATCATATGTCTAACTTGAGTATTTATGCTAATAGGAAAATTATATTTATTTATTTATTTATCTGTAGCTTCATCCAGAATTATGTATTTATATCAAACTTCTTTATATATTCTTTTTTATCTTTCTTATAGTTTAAATAAATATTCTTGTAGATATTTATAGTATTCTTGTAGATATTATTTAATTATGTCTACATCTTCGAAAATATTCTAAAAACAATTTGCGATGTTAAATTACGTTATTAGTGTATACTTCGCTTAAACGGACAACTCTCATAAACGGACAATTTTTTTGGTCCCATGAATGTCTGCTTAACGGAGGTTTCATACTATCCCCTTGAATATTCTTATATATTGGTAAAGCAAAATAACATTCAAGGGGAGAGTGGGTGAGAACTTTAGATTCCAAAATTTAAATTTTTAAGCAAAAAAAAAAAAAAAAAAAAGAGACTGAGGTGGCTGTCTTATGTTCAAAAAAATTATCTTATTCCAATACCCCCCCAAAAAAAATTCACAAAATTGGTAGCATTTATTATTTTTTGTTTATTTGACATTAAAAATAGATAAATATTATTTCATCAATATTTATATTATTGGTATCCCTGTCAAAAATGGAATAGGAAAAGTATATACAACAGGAATTGAGAATTAGCTTTTAATCGAAAAAAAAAGCATTTTCTGTGCTGTACTTTTTTGAAATATACCAAAGGTATAAACATTCAGATAAGGAACAACCTGTTAACAAATATCAACAATTGAACCTGAAAACTTTTGAGATAATTTATGGAAATTTACTTGAATGTTACGTAGAACCTTTTCTTATAAAGCTCTTCGTTTTTTTAATTTTTTAACTAAATTGCAGAGGCGTAGTGTTAAATTTTCATGCATAATAATAAACGCAGAAACAATAAGACTATCAGAGTGCTGGGCCTATTTCGCGTTGAAATTTTTTCTTTTAACAGCAAGCACTAAACTCTCGTTCTTTATCCTCGGAAGATGCCGGAAATGTTTCTCATTTAACATCACCCGGTTGGCACCCGTGAAGCTAAGTCAAAGTCATACTTCAGTCATATTCTTTGCCTAAATCACGGAGGCGAGCAGCATTTTCCATGCTTCATTACCATAGAGACCCGTTCATAGAGTGGGTCGCATTCACAAATTATACAATAGAGAAAAACACACACAGAAACATCCATGACCTGAGTTGGGTTCGTACCCGCAAACATTGGCTTCGTAGTAAAGCACGCTGACTGCTTGGTCACCTGGCCGACTACTTCAGACTATAAATAAATATACAGAAATTCGAAATATATGGATTAGAGGGGCCATTCTAATATTACGTAAGCACCTTATGGTGGAAGAGATTTGGTGATTTACTTATTTTTGCTCACAAGGGAGTGGTATAAGTAATGTCTAGCCAGGGCATTAAAATGTCTTTATTTTCAAAATTTCTTCAGTAAGCAAAATAAAAAAAACATAACAAAAAAGTTATACAGGAAAAAATTTCAAATGTGAAATAAATGCTAAGTCAAGAAAAAGGAAAAATTAAAAAAAAAAAAAAATCATCGACGAGTTTTATAGGTCAGGAACACAAAGTTATGAGCACAAAAAATTCCTTAAGATTATTCCACTCTAAACGAAATTAATATGTAAAATCAGTTTTACTCAAAGTTATATATTTTTATTTGAATTTAACCCAAAAACTACTACTGTAAATGTCAAAAATCAATGGTGTGAAAGCAAACTGCCTAAGGTAAGCATGGGAAAGTGGTTGTGATTTGCTTACTTTTGCTGACAAGGGGAAAAGGGTAGTCCAAAATTGGCAAAAACATCCTTTCCTTAATATACTTTCCTTGAACCGATCCATATATATAATATATATGCGGAAATGCGAAATAAATGGACTACTGACATAATATCCTTTTCTAAAAATAAAAAAAAATATTTTTATTAATAAATTCTGAAAATCCCTGTTTTTTCATAACAGTATCTTTTTGTGTTTAAATTTTGTATTTTATGATTATTTAATTAGTGATGATATTTTTAATGATCAAATATTATAATTATTATAAAATCATAAAATACAATCATCATTAAATCTATTATTCATAAATAATTATAAAAATTATTCAAAAAAAAAAAATGAATGCTTTTTGCCAAATATGATAAAAATTTAAATAAAAAAATTCTTTTCATGGTTTTTTGCAGAGGTCTAAATGTCAGCTTTGTCTGGTGCAATTTCTTTTTTCTTGCAGCAGCTTAAAGCTGTTTTTTTAAAAAAATTTTTGGGGGAAAAAAAATTATATATATATATATATATANCACGAAATAAATAAAAACAATATTAAATTTGTAAATAAAGGAAATGCGAGAAATAAGTAATGATTTACGGTTTGTTAAGCTCAGCTTCAAAATAATAGCTAACATTTTACACACAATTTACTCAATTCTCAGCTGATATTTTACGCACTATTTACTCAATTCTACGCAATATTCCACTTTCTTTACTATGAAATGACTGATGACAAACCAACAAAATATACGATACAAATTATTTTACACGTTATAGAATGATTTTGGATTCAAATAAATGACCTTCAAATTTTCTATATCCTATGACAAAGCAAATTATGCAATTTTGATATTTCATACTTTTTCTAAAAACACTAGGTATTTTTGACACGGCATTCGAGCAAAATTTAAAAATCCATTTTTCTGACATGGCGACTATATCTGCGCTGCCTGTTGGTCAGAAAAGCTTCTCAATTCATTAACGCATCACACGGTAAAATAAAACACGGTAACAACCTTTAAATCTTTTTAAAAAATATTTAAACAATCACTCTTTTTTTGCCATAGTTTTTCAAAAAAGAAATTTTACAAAATCTAATATTTTTTCCAATTTTACAGAAACAATTTAAGTTAAGGCACTAAAAATACATAGAACTCTAAATTTAGCTAATGGAACTTGATACTAATTTTTGATATAATGCACACATTATCTTATTGAATATCGTACCGAGATTCTAATTTCAATCTTGATGCATAACATTGTATTGAGATTCATTTACAGAGAATATATTAAAGGAATTCAAGATAAAATCGTACCTGATATATATATATTTGTGGTAAGATTTTCTCTAGACTAATTAATTAAGGTAATATTGCTAATTATTGCTTAAGCAAGGAAATAAAACTATTGAGCATCTGGAATAATAGTATATCTGGCGAAATACTATTAAAGAAGATTTTCCTTCAAAATTTCCTTCAACAGCGCGTTTAAACTAGAAAGTGTTTTGAAATTTTTTTTCTTGATTTTGAAATCAATTATTAAAACCACTTACAATCTTACTTAAAACGACTTGTCAGATTTCTTAAGGATTTTTTCCCCTCACTCTCACATTTATTTGCGATTTCAAACGTGTATACTTTTTATCTACTTAATTTTTTAATAAGGATTTTATAACAGTATTTACATTTGCAGTATTCGTCCATTTTCCACGTTCTTCTTTCAGCTCCGTAACCGGCCAAACATGTGCATCTGGTATATTTGTCAGAAGTGAGTTCACAGGTAATGCTCTTTGGTCCACAATCACATCCTGTAAAAATCAAAATTAACTTGCAATATGTACACGTCGCAGGTATATTTGCGAAAATAATCTTAACAACTTTTAAGTTAAACTATCATGACTGTTTTTGATATATAATTTTGAAAATATTTTCTATACTTTATTTTTAATTCTTTTTATAAACCAAAAGAAGAGGCGCTTAAAGTTGAGATGAATTTCCGCCATACTTCAAAATAAATAACGCTACTTCGCAAGTATATAATATTTTACTTCCTAGAATAATTTATTGTGAAAATTAAATATAAAATCAATTTGAAATTTTTAGTTTAACTTCAATTTAATCGGTTTAACGTCGAATATATCGTGACAGCAACTATATCGTATTTACATCACACGTCATGAACATATCGTACGTCATATTTCCTGTTAACCGTATCAGTTAACAGGAAATATGACGTAAATTAGATTCAACTTAGAATGAAGCCGTGATACAAAATTGTATGATATAACAGTTGTCAATGCGCTACAAACATCTAAAGTAGTGTATGCTCCAAGGCGAAAATGGAAAATCATCATGCCTTACCCAAAACTATTAATCGACCAGCAAAAAAATAAATAAATAAATAAAGGAATAAAAAATTGATGATATCATCAAAGCTATAATGAAAACGTGTTAACACAAAATTTACGGTTCTCATTTTTTCCTACAGATATGTTACTTTATTATGAACATATGTGTTTGCAGTCCGATTGTCAAGCGCTTATGTTACCGCCAATGTATGAGTTCGGACTTGCTATATATTGTATTGTATGGAATATATTATATAGAATGTATAATATAGAATGTATAATATATTATGTATTCTAAAGTCATATTGTACATAATTTTAAATATCGAGTTGAGTACTAAGAAATGATTAATATTTTACCCAATATTTGCTCAATTCTACGCAATATTTCACTTGCTTTACTATGAAATGACTGATAACAAATCAGCAAATTATAAGATAAAAATTATTTCCCTCTTCATGCATAGCAATGAAATGGGAGTTATTTATCGAGTCGAGATTAAAGGGATACACGAATTCATTGTCAAATTATATTTATATTATGTCTATCATGAACGATTTCTAGAAACTGTTTAAATCCATATAAATGGATCTCTAAATTGGTGATGTGTATTGTGTCAGAAATTGGAATCATATTTCATAAGGAAAGTAATTATATTTTATAAAGATAGAAGAAAAACTTTTCTTTGAAGTGTCAAAAGCTTCCTACATTAAAGCTGGCTGAACTAAATGCTAACAAATAGTTAATATGCAGCATTGTGGAAACCACGACGTATAGGAACTATTATTGTAATAGGTAACGAGAAATTATCAATAGCAGTACTTTACAATATATAAAATTGTGCTTAACTTACTTTTGCATTTACCATCTTCATCAATGTACCCTTCTTTACAAATGCATACTTTAGACAAACCATCTAAGCGACAACCTATTGCAACATCTCCACAATCACATTCTACCATGAAATAAATAAAAACAATATTAAATTTTCAAATAAAGGATATGTGAGAAATAAGTGACTATTTACGGTTTGTTAAGCTCAGCTTACTTTGCAAGTATATAATATTTTACTTCCAAAAATAATAATTGCGAAAATTAAAATATAAAATAAATTTGAATGTTTAATTTCACCATAAATCGGTTTAACGTTAAACCTATATCGTAACAGCACCTATATCGTATCTAAATAGTGTGGTCACGAACATATCGTACGTCACATTTCCTGTAACTCGTATTGGTTAACAGGAAAAAGGACTTAAATTAGCTTCAACTTTGAATGAAACTGTGATACAAAATTACATGATGCACTCTTTAACAAAAAAATCGACGCACCAAGAAGCAATCATCCGATTGCTTTGAAATTTCGGATGCATGAATGTTTTGAACAGATATGCAAATGATTAAAATTTGGTGTCCAATGAACGAATAGTTTGATCTCTGGCGCATCGGAACTGCGCATCCAGGAGACGTAATAAGGAGCAGTTCTTCAACGGATGTTAGAACTTTCGGTTTGATTGCGATTCAGATTACCTTTCAACAACTTAAAAAATGCCTCGCTGCAGGATTTGCGCTAATTATGAGCAACTTTCAGAGTTTGACAGAGGTCGTATCATTGGATTGAAAGAGGCCGGTTTTACAAATCGGAGAATCGCACGTCATTTGAGTCGAAGCGATGCGGCGATTCGAAGATGCTGGCAAGGATGGGTGGAAAATGGCAGAGTTCAGCGTCAGGACCGTAGCGGTCGATCTAGGGCTACAGCAGAGCCTGAGGACAGAGTGATTGTCCGCAGCGCCTTCTTCATCTCTATCAACCATCAGACGTTCAACCCAAACACCAGTGTCCACCATGACCATTCACAGACGGTTGAGAGAGTGAAATCTACGCTCGCGGCGACCGTTACGACACCTGCCACTCACGCTTGCACACTGCCGAGCCAGATTACAGTGGTGCATGGCTTGATCAGGCTGGAATGATGCCGACTGGGGACGTAGAGTCTTTAGCGACGAATCCCGCTTCCAACTGTGTCCTGACGATCATCGAAGACGTGTTTGGAGAAGCACAGGGCAGAGGGGGATCCCGCCTTCACTATTTGCCGCCACGCCGGCCCTCAACAAGGCATTATGGTCTGGGGTGGCATATCCTTTGACAGCCGGACCCCTTTGGTGGTCATTAGAGGTACACTTACTGCACAGCGGTACGTCGACGACATCCTAAGACCTGTTTTGCTACCTTTCCTAGACCTGTTTTGTTCCTTTTGCAGTGCCCTGGGCTGGTTTTTCAGCAGGACAATGCCAGACCACATACGGTACGTGTTGCTATGAACTGTCTGCAAGCTTGTCAAACTCTTCCTTGGCCTGCCAAATCTCCAGATCTCTCTCCCATCGAGCATGTCTGGGATATGATGGGAAGGCGATTGCATCTGACACGGAATGTTGATGACCTCGTTCGACAATTGGATCAAAGTTGGCAGGAAATACCACAAGAGACCATCCGGGAGCTTTATCGGTCTATGTCATGTCGTGTGGCAGCTTGTATCCGGGCTAGAGGCGGGTCAACACCTTATTGAACTTGTTACTGTAACTCTGCGATAAATTATTCAAATTTTACGAAATTTTAATCATTTACTATTCTGTACATTGTTTTCATATCCACCAATTTTCGTTTCAATCGGACAACTCCTTCTTGGTGCTTCGATTTTTTTGTTATATAGTGTATTACTGCTGTCAATGCACTCGAAGCATTTAAAGCAGTGTATGTTCCAAGGCGAAAATGGAAAATCAGAGTGCCTTACCCAAAACTATTTATCGACCAGCAGAAAAATAAATAAATAAAAAATGTGATGATATCATCAAAGCTATAATGAAAGCGTGTTAACGCAAAATTTACGGTTTTCATTTATTTCCACAGACATGTTATTTTATTATAAACATTTGTGCTTGTAGTCCGACTGTCACATGTTTATGTTACCACCAATGCATAAGATCTGGCTTTCTATATATTATATTATACAGAATGTTTAATGTAGAATGTATTCTAAAATCATATTGTATTTAATTTGTAAAATCGAGTGGGACACTGTGAAATGATTAATATTTTACACACTATTTACTCAATTCTACACAATATTGTACTTGCTTTACTATGAAATGACTGATAACAAACCAGCAAAGTATAAGATAAAAATTATTTCCATCGTGATGTATAACAATGAAATGGGAGTTATTTATCGAGACAAGATTAAAGGGATACACGAATTCATTGTCAAATTATATCTGTGTTATATCTATCATGAACGATTTCCAGAAACTGTTTAAATCTAAATAAATGGATCTCTAAATTGGTGATGCGTATTGTGTCAGAAATTAGAATCATATTTCATAAGGAAAGCAATTATATTTTATAAATATAGAAAAAAAACTTTTCTTTCATGTGTCAGAAGCTTCCTACATCGAAGCTGGCTGAACCAAATGCTAATAAATAGCTGGTATACAGCATTGTGGAAACTACGACCTATAGGAACTATTATTGTAATAGGTAACGAGAAATTATCATTAGCAGTTCTTTACAATATATAAAATTGTGCTTAACTTACTTTCGCATTTATCATCTTCATAAATGTATCCTTTTCCACAAGTGCATACTTTGGACGAACCATCGAAGTAGCAACTTGTTGCACCATCTCCACAATCACATTCTGCCACGAAATAAATAAAAACAATATTAAATTTGTAAATAAAGGAAATGCGAGAAATAAGTAATGATTTACGGTTTGTTAAGCTCAGCTTCAAAATAATAGCTAACATTTTACACACAATTTACTCAATTCTCAGCTGATATTTTACGCACTATTTACTCAATTCTACGCAATATTCCACTTTCTTTACTATGAAATGACTGATGACAAACCAACAAAATATACGATACAAATTATTTTACACGTTATAGAATGATTTTGGATTCAAATAAATGACCTTCAAATTTTCTATATCCTATGACAAAGCAAATTATGCAATTTTGATATTTCATACTTTTTCTAAAAACACTAGGTATTTTTGACACGGCATTCGAGCAAAATTTAAAAATCCATTTTTCTGACATGGCGACTATATCTGCGCTGCCTGTTGGTCAGAAAAGCTTCTCAATTCATTAACGCATCACACGGTAAAATAAAACACGGTAACAACCTTTAAATCTTTTTAAAAAATATTTAAACAATCACTCTTTTTTTGCCATAGTTTTTCAAAAAAGAAATTTTACAAAATCTAATATTTTTTCCAATTTTACAGAAACAATTTAAGTTAAGGCACTAAAAATACATAGAACTCTAAATTTAGCTAATGGAACTTGATACTAATTTTTGATATAATGCACACATTATCTTATTGAATATCGTACCGAGATTCTAATTTCAATCTTGATGCATAACATTGTATTGAGATTCATTTACAGAGAATATATTAAAGGAATTCAAGATAAAATCGTACCTGTCGATTAATAAGCTAACATTTAATTCGGCCCACATTGAATAAGACGTCACACGCATCGTAATGGTGCGTGATTTTAATTTTTGACATATACAGAGTTGAATATATAACCGAGATTTTTTATTTCCAATTTGATGCATAGCATTGACGTGGGATTCATTTAATGAGAATACATTAAAGGAATTCAAAATAAAATTGTACTTGTTGTTTAATAAGCTCACATTTATTTCTGCCCAAATTGAATGGGACGTCACACGCATTGTAATGATGTGTGATTTAAATTTTTGATATAATGCAGATAAATATTTATCCGAGATTCTAATTTCCATCTTGATGCATAGCAAATAAAGGAGAGTTATTTACCGATACGAGATTAAAGGGATACACGAATTCACTATCAAGTAATATCTGTATTATATCTATCATGGACCATTCATAGAAGAGGGGTGCCATTGCCTCCGGAAAGGTTGGACTTCTGCCTGTTGGTCCGCGGGAGCTATTTTATTTCGCTCCGTTTACTTACCCTTCTCAATTTGCTAAATATCTGTTGCCCTCTCCAGTGGATCCCAGCTCATGGTGGAATGGAGGGGAACGAATGCGCAGATGCCCTTGCAAAGGAAGCATGCGACGAAGATCAACCTCGAGCTGTCACCTGCGCAGATGCGAATGTTGTCGCCAGGTTTTTAGCAAGGAAACAATCCCCGATCTATACTGCCCAAGAAACCTCTCCTCTACAATAGCTAGGCTACGTACTAGACATTTCAAAGGCATGAAGATCTCACGCACCAATATAAAATCCTATCCATCTGCAAGGACTGTCCTCAATTTCAACTAACTCCAGACCATGTTTTTGACTGCCAGGCCATTATCGGCTCCCTCTTTCAACTTGGAGCACTCCCCCCCATCGAATTCTCTTTGGCCATCGGGTTCCAGAACTTGCAAATCTTGTTATCAAGACTTCTGGAGGGCTCTAATCTTTGCACTAGCACTGTATGCATAGACACGACAACAACAACAACATGGACGATTTCTAGAAACTATTTAAATCTATATAAATGGATCTCTAACTCGATGATGCATATTGTGTCAGAAATTGGAATCATATTTTATAAGTAAGGCAATTATATTTTATAAGGATAGAAAAAAAAACATTTCTTTGAAGTGTCAGAAACTTCCTACATCGCAGTTGACTGAACAAATGCTAATAAATAGGTAATAAACAGCATTGCGGAAACCACGACCTATAGGAACTATTATTGTAACAGGTAAAGAGAAATTATCATTAGCAGTACTTTCCAATGTATAAAATTGTGCTTAACTTACTTTCGCATTTACCATCTTTAGCAATGTATCCCTCTCTACAAGTGCATATCTTAAAGAAACCATCTATGTGGCATTTTATTGCATCATATCCACAATCACATTCTACCATGAAATAAATAAAAACAATATTTAATTTGTAAATAAAGGAAATGCAGGGTATAAGTGACAATTTACGGTTTGTTGAGCTCAGATTGGATACGAAACATCATAGAATGACTACTTTTGAATAAATAAATAAACTGCAACTTGAACTTCACTTTATTTGAATTAACTGCGATCGTTATCTGTCCAAATTACCTGAGAGTCCCATAATAAATTATAAAAATTTCATAAAGTTTGTAAATTCTGATTATTTCTATCAGATTTTATTTTTTATCGACATGATTGAAACAAGGAGGTATATCTTCCAATCAAGTCAAATCGATATGCATCGGAATTCTGGCTTTTTTAAAGTATCAAAACTAAGAATGCATTTGAACGTTTCTGCTGGAGGGATGCTGTATCGTTATCTGATATCGATATAAATCACATTATAGGAAGGTTCTATCGAAGAAAAATCTTACCATCCTCAAATAAAATTAATACAGAGTATTTATGCTTTATTTAAGTTGAAAAGATGCAACCGAAGGCAATAAAACTTTTGAATGGTTGTAATTATACTATATACATATATATTTTTATGTGGCACCATAAACTCTGGTATTTATTTGCAACAATATAAGTATTATTCATCTCATAGTCTTCAGTAACAGTTTAAGTAGTATTGAACACTTAGTTATACGTTAAGTATTGATTTAAATTATTTTTGCATTTTTATAGAAATAAAAATTTAGTTACGACATAATTATTGAGATTTATTTTTATCCTTTCTAAAATGGCTGTAGCAATTTTAAGCATAAATGGTTATTTGGCCAGGCTGTCGTAACAATTATTGGTAAGTGAGTTTTTCTTTGTCGAGCGATAGCATACATATAATACTCGAGTTACAGCTCGAAGAATAAAGCATGACTTTTATAAAAGCTGCTTGTTAAGACTACATCTTTGTAGGATCTATTGTTAACTTTCTTCTTTTTAGGTTTTAGAAATGGGGAAATTGCTTCAATTGAAGTTTTCATTAAAGAAGGTACGGGAGACAGATGTGTCTATCATGTCCCATTACTGACTAATGATTACTAGATACTAACATATTTTCGTAACAAAATTGCCAGATTGCAAAATATGAAAACAAAAGCGCAATTGTTTTGTCAAAAACATTTGTCTAATTTCGCTTTGTTTTCATATTTTGCAATCTGGCAATTTTGTTGCGAAAATATTTTAAATCATTCTTGAAAAATTTCCCGTTCATGTAAGTTCATTTGATTTCGCTACTCACGTTATAGATTATGTTTCATGTTTTATTCTGTTTTTTCTTCATATTTTATTTTCTGTTTTTACGTGTTATTTTTACTTATTGTGTTCTATTTTATTTTGTGTAATTTTTGTAAAAATTTTTTGAGTGCTCCTCACACTATTGTATTGATATATTTTGCTTTGGCTATATTGATACAATATTAGGAAGCACTCTTTTTTGCGGATATAATCGTGTGGGCTGATGAAAAGATTATATCTTTTATTTTCCGGATTTTT
>NC_092205.1:25805198-25810643 GCF_043381705.1 Parasteatoda tepidariorum | reverse complement strand
AAAAAAAAAAAAAAAAATACTAGAGAAAATTGCTAATTTCAGTATCTTTTAATAAAACATTTGTCAACACTTTTTTTTAGTAATCCTGCTACTACTACTTATACTATTTTATTAATTATATTATTTATACTTATATTATTTATACTAATATTATTGATACTTATACTACTACTTATCTACTACTCATAATATTTGGTTAAACAATCATTCATCGATTTACTGTCAAATAGCAAACATGTTACATTTGTGTTTGCATTACTTTAAAAATATGGATGTTATATATTCAGCTAAAAATGATTTTTATGGTCAGAGAAGCAAACATGATGAGAATCATTTTGATCTACATAAAAACTTACATTTGATAAACCAAATAAAAATACAAAATGCTTATAGTATATGGAATGACATGACGTTTTTCCCCTTTTATTAATTCTAATATTTATAACCAAAACATACTTACCTACACATTTGCCATAATCGTTTTGGAAATAATTTTCTAAACATGTACACACTTTTTTGTTATTCCCAAAAGTGCAGGATGTAGAATTGGTTCCACAATAACAATCTGTTGAATAATAATTTTCTTTTTTATCTTGTTTTAAACGCATTCATTTCAATACAATATAACAATTGTATATTTTGTTTGAAATAGGGAATTGCTCACTATAGAGTAACTGCGGCCTGCATTTACATAAAAATGCTACATTTACATGAAAATTTTTAGTTTGAAACTATAAAATGATGTTATTCAAACAATTTAAAAAGTTGCGACTAGGTTACAATTAGACTATTTTTAGGTATTAGCTTATATTTAATTTAATTTAACTATTTCTTTTCCTTTTGTAAAATGAAAAAAAATACTGGTTATTTTGTCACATATACAGAATATAATGTGTAACTCCTAAATTGTTCCGATTTAAAAATAATAATACACAATGTTGTATTTTAAATTCAGAGATTAATTTGTTTTTTAAATTTCTAATTTATCTCACTATTTATGAAGCTCCATTTTTTCCTCTCTTGTAGAAATGAAATAATTCTGGTTATATCGTCAAACAGAATGTAATAGGGAACACTTAAATTCTTTTAATTTAGGAAATATGTACATTTTAATATTGCAAAACTTTTCAATTCTCTAAGTTTTCTAAATTATTTTATGCTTGTTAAAAAGAGGCAAATTTTTTCGGCAAATGTTTATAGTATATGGAATGACATAACATTTCCCCCCTTTTATTAATTCTAATACTAATTCTAATAATTCTATTATTAATTCTAATAACCAAAACATACTTACCTTCACATTGGCCTTCATCGTTTTGTGAATAATTTTCTGAACAATTACAAACTTTTTTGTTATTTTTGAAAGTGCAGGATGTAACATGGGCTCCGCAAAAACACCCTATTGAATAAGAATTTTCTTTTTTATCTTGTTGTAAACGCATTCACTTCAATACAATATAACAATAATTTAACAGTGAACGATAATTTCTAGTGAAGATTCCATATTACCGCACAATATAAAAAGATACTCCTGTAAACTTATTTCAATTCATTCAGTGTTATACACTTTAAAAATTTCTCTATTGAAGTATCTGCAAATCATATTGAGTGCAACTGCAGACATTTTTGATGTCATTTTTTACGCTTTCTCAAAGAGAGTAAATCAAGTTAATTCTATTGTTTTAATAACGATTTGCAAAGTGAAATTTATCTATATTGAACCAGTTTATGGCACCAATTTATTCTATCGGAATAAAAAAAAATCTTAGACACTCGCTGAGCACTTGCTTAGGAATTATTAGTAATTCGAAGCTGAATTCATAAAAAATAGCCTGGTTAGCTTTTTCTTCATGGACCTAACGTGTATTCTTCCTTCAAAACTCAAAACACAGCATTCCTGAATTCCTGCATTCCTATTCGTATAGTTTCACAATAGTTCTATTCCTATAGTTCCGCAATGTATAATTCTGAATGCATCCCAATTTATAGTTCTGAATGTATCGCAATTCGTATAATTTCGCAATGTATAGTTCTGAATGTATCCCAATTTATAGTTCTGAATGTATCGCAACTCGTATAATTTCGCAATGTATAGTTCTGAATGTATCGCAATTCGTATAGTTTCAAAATGAATAGTTCTGAATGCATCGCTATTCGTATAGTTTCGCAATGTATAGTTCTGAATGTATCCCAATTTATAGTTCTGAATGTATCGCAACTCGTATGGTTTCGGAATGTATAGTTCTGAATGTATCGCAATTCGTATAGTTTCGCCATATATAAATTTGACTGTATCGCAATTCGTATAGTTTCGAAATACATAGTTTTGATTGTCTTGTATAATTTTAAAGTATAGTTTCGTAATACATAATTCTGAATGTATCGCAATTCGTATAAACTACTATAACGATTTCGTCGTTAGATTGACGGACGAAATTCTTGCACGGAATTTTTATTTTATTTAAACTCAATATTCCATACATGGATATAAAAGCCTGAACTAGGGAAATATTTTAAGTAGTTTCGTTGAAACAAATTTTATTTAAAAGAATAAAAGTTTCACAGTTTAAATACTGTTTTTATATGCAGCTAGTTTCTCTTTGTTAACTTATTCTCACGAGTTTACATCATACAAAATGCATAAATAATAACAATTTCTTATGAAATTGAAGGTTGATAATGACATATAGAACATTATAAATAACATTGTAAATAAGTAAGATGAATTAAGAATATTAGAAAGCAAAGAGTCATTACATTCACACTTGTCATTGTTTTGAGCGAAACCAGCTATACAGTCACAAATTTTTTCACCATCTTTGTTATAGCGGCATAGTTTTGATCCTATTCCACAGTCACATTCTATAACAAAAATATTTTAATATAAATTTCTTAGAATTGTCATGTAGTTGAAACGTAAAGAGTAAATATAGTTTCATTTTCAAAGGAAATGATTATTTAAAAAAAATAATATATCGAATGAAATAGTCTTCGGTAGAATCTCCGAAGTTATTTACCGAAAATGAAATTATCCCAGCATAAATTTTGAAAGGGTTTTCGCTTACCAAATTGTAATCTCCATGGGGCTTATTTTAGAAAAATGGAAAAGTAATGAGTCGTAAATATAAGATTACGTCATGTTAAAGTGAGATAGCTCAAACAGTGAAAGGCGATTTTCTCTAATTGCATATATTTATAGTGTCTACGTATAAGCTGTGGTCCATTCGTGAAAACTTGAAAAAAAGTTCAATTGAACTTTTTTCTCTAATTTTCATTAAATTTATGTGAAATATTGTGTTTAAATAATACAATATTCTTCCACCTTTTGTTTGTAAAACCTCTTTTATTGAATTCTGTATTAAAAAGTGTTTAATTTGGGTCACTGTATGCAAAATGCAATGCAATATTTACGCAAATAATACGTACTATTATAAGAATTATTATAAATAGATGTTACATACAAAAATCAATCGTGAGACGTAATTGATTGTCATTGGAACATTGTGTCCGAAATTTCGAACAAACTAAGCAAGAAAATGCTCCCGAAATGTGGAACGGTTTCTACGATTTATGAAAGATGTTGGACAAAATACATTGTGCATGCTAAATGAGAAAATGAAATATGTTTCTTTGTCTCCTTTACTTGAATAAACGATAATTTTCGTTTAAGCATATCTGTTTTGCGTATTTTTTGAAAATAAAGCAATGGAGGCATTGAAATTAATCAATGGTAATGCACAGTGGGTAAAAAAATAGTAATATATGATTTTTTAATGCTATTAAATATTCGACTAAAAAAAAAATTGATTTCTAAGGAACCAATTGACCGATTTTATTCAAACTTGTATTTTATCACATAAAATTACGTTCTTCAAAATAATGTAAAAATATTTTCCCTTTTCAGTTCAAAGTTTTTTCTGTATTGGATTATATAGCTTTGAATAATTTAGTTTAATAATAGCGTGAAAATGTTTTTCGAATAAAACACTCACAAGGCATTGCGTATAACGCAAAAAGTAAAACTAACATGAAAGGGTCCAAACGTTCAACCACTGCTTTCCTGACTATATTTCAGTTTCTGAATGTATGTCATACAAAATTGGGACAATGTTTTAGATGTTCTATTCTAATCGTAACTATTCCTTATAATTTGAGTATCATCGTTAAAAAAAAGCTCGTTTCCGTATCAGATTTCGTACTTTAAGATATTGTCCGCTCTAATTAAAAAGCATACTTAGGATCATTTTGTTTAAACAATCAAAAAATATTCCAGGTGCTCCTACTTTAACGCTCTGCTCATTTTATGTATTTTGGAAAAATTTGATATTATTTAATATTATTTGATAAAATTTGAAATGAGAGTTCAAAAATTAATATAATATAATAAATTTGTAGCCATCTAATAAGTATATCATAAATTACTAGAATGGGACAGTGTTGTGATTCCAGAAATCTTTCATTTTCTGAAATCAGTGCCATTCTCAAGTACTTTTTTTAGTACTTTTTTCAAGTACTTTTCATTCTCAAGTACAAGTACTTTAAGTTTGCTAACGCACAATGTTGGAAATTTTTCAGTTTTGTTCTTATTTTTGGCCAAAGTTCACCCCTCCTAAAAATACATTAACCCTGTTCTTGTAGAATTCTTCACACACCAAACATCGTGACAGTGGCTGTTCTGCAAGACAGACAGTACTTGTTTTCACCCACTGCATAGCAACCCTCAGCAACCTCTGCATGTATCTGAATCGGTGATTTGTAGTTATCGGTGCTTGCTTTTAGTAGTCTAATCTCGTATTCCTATCGGCATTGTGTAAACTTAGTTATTGTTTTTTAATATGATATTTAACTGATGCATTGTTTTATTGTATTTTTAGTAATCTTACTTGAAGGTACTATATGATATTAATTTTTTCCCATTGTGTCAAATTCTAAGAGAAGAAAAATAAATGGGGAAAAAAAACATGACATTTAACGTAGAGTGAGATTTTTTTCTTTAATTTTGTGAAAAATAAAATAACGTGTTTACTGTGCAATGCAGTTATGACTAATTTTTAAAATTCGAACTCAAATAAAAACTATTTAACTCGCAAAGAACACAAATTTTTCACTTTAAGAAGGAAGTACATAATACATTTATTATTATTTTTGAAACAGTATTTTAATATGTATAGATGTTTATTAAAAGTTGTTGAAGATTATTTATAATTAAAAATTATTAGCCTTATGTGAATACAAAAATGTTTTATATTGCAATATCTAATTTTAATAAATGACTGAAAGAGTTCCAATTTTATCAGGCAATCATACGTTTTCCGATGGTTTCTATTCTGCTTTACTCAATAATGATTTTATAATGATATCAATTTCGTTTTTGTATCTCATTCAATTTAATTTTAATAATATGAGATCCTTATGTTTTTATTTTTTAACGAGACTTTTATATAT
>NC_092205.1:25801173-25803192 GCF_043381705.1 Parasteatoda tepidariorum | reverse complement strand
GTGTATATATATATATATATATATTAATAATTCGTATATTCACCCCTAAACTAATGATAAACAGTTTAGTCAAATTAATGTGACTATCTGTTATGATCCAGAAGAATCGTCTCTTGTAGTGAGACGTGCATAAAATAAGTCACTGATATTCCAGAAAATTCTTATTGTGGCAACTCTAGTCTTGCTGCTTACTACACTGGGTTGAGCAGTAGAGGATCTTTGACTGAACATTCCGGTGGAATTGTTTCCACTCTCGTAACATTATTACTACGCTCGTACCTATGGATGGTCTACAGCAGTGTTTCCCAAACTTATGACTTTTGGGTACCTTTTCTAAATTTTTCGCAACGCTGCGTACCACTAATAAAAAATGAATGTATTTTTTACTATAAAAAATTGCACAAAAGTTAAAAATCACAACTGGCTGTTGACAGCACTAACTATTAATTGTTTACTCTGCAAAAGTAGCCAATAGAAAAATAATTAATCGTAAGTTTTCTTGACTAGCTTTGTTTTTAAGTAAAATTTTTTGAAATTTTCGTTTGTAGTAAGATATTTCGCATAAGAACGCGTACCCTCGCTAAACTGTTCCCTTACCCCTTGGGGTACGCGTACTACACTTTGGGAAACACTGGTCTACAGTGAACAGTTGACATGCTATTTGTGACTTGTGTCATTGTCCTCCCCACGCTGTTGCTACTCATTGTGTATCATTCACAACGGGATCCTGCACACATTCGACAGCTAAAAGTAAGCAGGTGCATCCACTCACACAACCGTGAACTTAACATGGCTAACGCTCAAAACCTGGTGATACAGCCCTCACCACCTGCTCTCAAAATTCGGTAAATTGTATACTACTCTCCCGGTGTTCCGCAAAAAGGCAATGAATCATCTAGTACTATCTGTTCATCGAGTTCTATCCCTGAGAAAATTCTGGTGGGGAAGTATTGTGACGTATCTACCACTACATTAGTTAAATTCCAATTCGTAAAAGAAGTTAACTCAATTCTATCTTGAGGTACGTTTTGATAGATGAAGATTGGCATTGTTGATAAGACACTCCAAACAATCATATGTGGAATTTATGCTAACACCAAAATGAATTAAAACTAATCTTCATCAAGTACAGAAAGGAGAGCTTCTATACATTTTGATAGGAAATACTCATAAGATAATGATTTCTTATGTCTTCCACAATTGTTATCGCATTTTGGGAAACCGATGAGAATATTCCTCGGGCCAAGATATTTCCTCTCTCAGATTGGTGTGACCCGTTAACTTTTATTGGAAATTTAGTTTCATTCCGTTTGGCTCATTGGAAGTATTTTTTTTCATACGTCCGATAGAGCATAAAACGTGACTCATTGAAAAAATCAACTATGTAGTTGATTATGTCAATCGATGTAGTAAGTTATGTCAATCGATTATGTAGACGACTATGTCAATCGATTATGTAATCGTGAAGTACTAGTGAGTACTCGTGCAGTACCTGTTAGCTAAACAGTACAGTCAATTAGTCTTCGATTTCATATATATTCGTCCAAATGATTCTCCTTATATGTCATTCGCTCTTGTCATCTGTGGGACGGGATTCCACGTCAATGAATTAGGATTGTGTCTTTTTGTATGACATTATATATCCTAACCATGATGACACCCAAATGACTTAGAAATTTGGCAGATTTGACGCTCTTGTCCTGGAAGCTAATGATGGAAGCTTCCTTTTGGAATTGCGAAAGGAATTGCAATGTTTTCAGTTTTCTTTGGACATTTCTTCTATATGTGTTCATTTATCTCATAAAGAACATGTGGTCTCAATTTCTGACATTCATCTTGCTAAAAACTGATCATTTAGCATTACTGTCAACTTTAGGCTAATTAACTTCTATTTGCCCCGGTATTTAGAAAATATTGAAGTGAAACCTCAATTGTTCCTAATAGATAAGAAGCAAATGGTCCTAATTAGAGACAGACTTTTTTCTTTGTAAAAACGTTATTTAGTCCCTATATATATAT
>NC_092205.1:25783172-25801065 GCF_043381705.1 Parasteatoda tepidariorum | reverse complement strand
CCGTGGCATTGATTCCACAAGGTGCTGATAGGCAGTCTGAGGTATCTGGTACCAAGCGCTCACCAACTGGTCCTGCAATTCCCTCACATTGCGAGGGGGTAGCGTGGCAGCACGAATTTTGTTTTCCAAGTAGGACCACAAATGCTCTATTGGATTAAGGTCAGGTGAATTTGGCGGCCAAGACATGACTTGAAAGTCACTGGAATGTTCCTCGAACCAATCCATGACGATTCGTCTCAGTACGCTTCAAATTTGAAGGCAATATTCATTGAAGTGGGTGTGCTTGAATTTTACGAATATTTACCGCAAGGTTTGAAAATACTCGAAAATTCGCAAAAGAAATTATTTAGTATTATAGAATTATTTTAATTCAGTACTTATCAATGAGAGCAATTATTTTCTGTTAAGAATGGAAATAAATCTCCTGTTCGAAACCGTATTAATAACGCTCACGTTGGGTCAATTTTGAAAGTAGTCTCGGCCAATAAAATTTCTCCCCAAAATAGTAAAGATAGTAGCAGAGAAGAGATGTCAAGTATCAGGACGTAAACAATAATTTAACTTTATATATGTTTATTACAATGTACTATTCAAAATAAAAATATTTGTTTCTGTGAACATTGATTTTTTTGCGGCCCACCTAAAGCTAAGCATTGTTTATTTGGCCCAAGTTAGCTTTTGATTTTGACACCCCTGAGTAGGGCAAACCTGGTAAATATATATGGCATTTAACTAGGCCTAGTACATATTTCGGACATTTACCAAATCGTCTATGTGATTGTCAACACTCACCGGCTGTATATATATATATATACGCTGCGCATAAGCTGCAAGTAAATAGAACTCATAAAATAAGTTCAAAATATCAAACAGAAAACATGGAAGAAATTAAAAAAAAGGGGGGGAAAGAAAAATAATAATAAAAATAACAAGAAACTGGAAAAAAACGCAACTAATCAGTGTAGGAAATCAGTGAATGTATACCGCGCTGTGGAATGTATACCTGTTCATGTAAGTTCATTTGAATTCGATGCTCGCTTTATAGATTTCATTTCATGTTTTATTCTGTTTTTTCTTTTTATTTTATTTTCTGTTTTTACGTGATATTCTTACCTATTGTGTTCTATTTTATTTGTTGCAATTTTTTTGTAAAAATTTTTTGAGTGCTTTTCACACAATTGTATTAATATATTTTGCTTTGGGCTATATTGATGCAATATTAGAGAGCACTCCTTTTTGTGGATATAATCGTGTGAGCTGATGAAAAGATTATATCTTATATTTTTCGAATTTTTATTCATTTTTTCTCCTTTTTTTGGATTTTTTTTCTTCCAGTTTCTTGTTATTTTTATTACTATTTTTCTTTTTCGCCCTTTTTTCATTGTTCTGTAATTTTTCCATGTTTTCCCTACATTTTAAATTTATGTACAATATATACATATTTATATATATATATATGGGTCATTCTCACAAAAACAGTCATTTTCATATCCCCAGTATATTTTATGTTTGTTTTACAACTTACGAAGAAAAAATTTCAGGGAATGCGTCCTTCAGAATGCAGGCTAACAAAAGAATAAAAATAAAATTATTAATTTTTATTTTTTATTTATTTTAGGTAATTAAAATATACCAATATGTCATTCCCTCACTTGTCCCCACTGTTGATTTTAAAAAAGAAAAAAATGTTTCTGAAATAAAAATAAAAAAATTTACAAATTCGTGTTTTTTATTTCAGACTATTGAAATATAGAATTCAGAAAATCAATTTTAAATTTAATTTCTGATAAAAATATTAACACTGCACTATTTTAAACTTTGTCCCTAGTGTTTCGCGCTATTCCCTCACAACAATGTTCTTATCACCTGCAATCTTCTTAGAATAAAAATATTTTAATAAAAACTTTAGCAGTTAGCAACTGGTATTATAGAACAAAATTGCAGTATGTTTCCATCTTTAACTTAAAGAAGCTTTGCTGTGAAATAAATCTGAATGAATCAAACCAGGTAAAATTTTTTACATTTGTCATTCCCTCATGCCGTTTTTTAGAGTAAAATAAAATACAACTTCATCGAGAAAGTGGATAATTATATGTTGCTTTCGTGATGAATATAATGGTATGTGATTGATTTCAGAAATTAATTAGGCCTAACTGTTATTTTTAAATTTTATTAAATTTGTCATTCCCTCACTAGTGTATAAAGTGAGGGAATGATGCTGAAGTGCGGGAATGATTAAAGATGAGTATATAATAAATTTTTTTTTTGTACAATCGTGCCATCCAATTTTATTTCCCTAACCTTTAAAAACTTTTAAGTATATAAAACCCAAATTATAATAAATGTTAGATATACTTAGTATGTTATCATTTTCAAACTTGAGGTAGCTGTAACTTACAGAAAAACATGTATTAAAATAAAATATCATTCCCTTACTTTTTAAACATTGAAATTAATTAATTTATTTAAATGTTAAGTATAATTTATAGGATATATACTTTCTTTATAATGCCATTACATATTTCTATTAATATAAAAAGTTTCAGAGCTTTTTATTCACTTTACTTTTTTGGGATTTTATGAACTGAAAAATGACAGTTTTCGTGAGAATGACCCATATATATATATCCTTCTTATAAAACTTTTCTGAAACATAACGAAATTCATCGTTAATTATTTTAATCCGACTGTTAGTCAATACCTTTTAAAAATGAAGACACCCATTCCTACAAGGGTGATACCGAAGATTACAGCTATAATGATCGTGGCTATTTTCCATCCATAGGGAACAGGTGCTGAAAATAAAATAAAATTTCTTTAAAAATGCATTCCTGTGATATCCTCTGAAAGCAGCAAAGTAGATTTTTCAAATTTTTCCCCATATCCACAAACGCTGCTTTACTCTTGCTTAAATCAAAAATAACACAAATTTATTATTATTATTATTGCTTTTACAAAAGGTGAAGTACCTCATTTGTACAGTACGCAAAATAAAAACTGTTTGTTCATTCCACAAAATATTATAAGCCTCTGAACAGTTTCTGTAACGCAGCAAGTCATGATTTCTTTCAAATACTTTTACTGGGCCTAGAAAGTATGTTTGGTTCCTAATCCTAAGATTGTATTATTTTGCGACTAAAATTTACTCAAACAATTCTTTTGAGAAAATACCATTTTCTACAAGGATCTTAAATCATTTCGAAGATCTTCATTTTCAGTTATTTTGTTTTCTAAGTGATGAAAAATTTTTGCGTAGATATTTCGAAGTTTATTTTAAGGACTTTACTTTGAAAATGCTTGCGTATTAATAATGACCTCACTGTCACCGTCTTGACAACTGATTCTTTTGAAAGTATATTATTTCTTTCAGGTAATTTGGCCTTCTGAAATGAGACCTCATCTAAATATTTCTGAAAAATAAATTCTGATGAGAATTTGTAAGTAGGGGAGAGTTGGACAAAACGGGATACCATTATTCTTTTTATTTACTACAGAAAATCTGCTAAAGAGAGCCACACATTATTTTTTTTATGGCTACATCACTTGTTGAAGCGCAGAAGAACATGTTTTAAACTAATTTTAATGACTGTGAAATAGAAAGAAAGATTATTTTCCAAACTCGTACATATCCCGTTTTAGCATACCTGGGTTGAACGAAACGGGACAGGGTTTACAATGTTTAATTTGTGTAAAACTAACTGAAAAGCATAATTAACTGACAAAAAACTGTAAAGCAAAATTTTTAAAAGTTTTATTCATTTTTTTGCTTCTCACATTTCATTTGATTTATTTATTGCTTCTAGCATTTGTATATAGACTGTTGTTTTATAATTAAGTATAAAAAAATTATGATGCTACACATGTTACTAAAGATTTTATGAATATTCAAACATGAACGCTATTTCGGTAATTTCCACAGTCGTAATGTGTCTGGTGCCCTTAAGAGGAATTTCTTATCAGTCCTTTCTTCAATTTTCTTGGTTCTTTCTTGTAGTTTAATAATCCTTTCTTTTTCTTCCATTTATAATTCACTTTTATATGAAGTTGATGTTATTACTACACTTTTCTTCTTTCTCTTGTCAGCCATTTTTTCGGGGAGCGGTCCTTTTACTTGATGTACAGGTAGAACACACTTTAGAGAGATGGAAAAGGGTAGCTTAGGTCAATAACAAGATAATTCTAATCCTTTCCCCTCTGAGGATGTTGCAGATTGGTCTACTCCTACGATGTCCCTCGAAGATGTTGAAGGTTGCTCTTGGTCTTTGCTCACATCAGTTGACGTTGGGTAATCAATGGTGACAGAGGGTGCAAACAAGTGATCTGCGAAGGTAAGGACTTATGCCAGTTTTGCTAAACCCTTTAACGGTAGTTTCTGCAACAGCTGCTCGTGAGTAGGCTTCGTTGAACAGTTTTGCAACCTATTAAAGTGTAAGTACCTGGATGGTTGAACAGCCACTTTCAAACTTCTCGTGCATAACACGTGTTCAGTGGAGTCATGAAACTGACATCCAGGGGCTGAAGGCGATGAGTTGTATGTGGGGGGGGGGGGGGGGGGGNTGTGGGGGGGGGGGGAAGGTGAGGATGGTTACCTTATTTTCTCTTGCCAAATTTACATTTAGAAGTTCCAAACTTTTGGTGTGACTGTTGTGTCCAACAAGCGGCAACGGCACTGGTTTCTTATATCTAGTGTTGGAAAATTCTACGAACTTTTAAAACCAAACAGTGAAGGTATCTTTAATGATCCTGTCGGTCTTGTGATACACTGCAAATGATCCTGGGAAAGTATCATCCATGAATGTGAGATTTTCCTTCACTCGAGGGAACATAGGAGGGACGAATACTCCAGCTGCACTGATGTCTGTTTCAACAGTAACCAAAGCTCCTCATTCGGCTGAAGACGAGCTACCCACTTGCTTTTTGCCTCTTAGAATCATCACTTTTGAAGGCTTGTGTGGCACAGTTAGAATCTCAGTTTCATCAAAATTATTAATATCACTTGGAGTAATCTTATCTTTACTTAATAGAAAACTGCTGAACTGCAGTGCGATTAAACTCTTTTGCTCGGGCCATACTCGTGGGTTCTGAATTTTGGAGGCTAAGTTCTTTATGTCTGCCAAGAAATCAATACTGCCAACTCTTTCCAGCCGTTTTTTTCCTGTGTTAAAACTATGCTTAATATTGTTTCTCTCAGCTAACTCAAATGCTAGCATTCGTATGTCCGTTAGAGTTATACCAAACAATCTCTCTTCTAGAGCCAATACGTGTTCATGCGTTTATTCTTGTTCAACATTGAATACTGTTTCATATCTGTCCAACTTTTTCACTGCTACCAATTCAGGGATCAATGTATTTGTACAAGACTTTTTTACCTTTCTTTCAATATAGTTATAATAATATAGTAGAAGTAATAATAATAATATAGTAGGGGAGAGGGGGGTCAATTGTAACAGGTTACGATTGTAACAGAGCAAACATTTCGAGTGTCGGGTTCTAGATTTGGTTCCTAGGTGGCGCACAAGGTGTATTTAATAAATCAACATGTATATCCCTGCTGGCAACCATTTTTATGTACTTTTGAAAGAATTACATCACAAAAGATATTTTCATGCTACGTAAGTACTTTTTTGGGTATTAGAATATTATATTGTAACAAAGTAATTTTGTTTAAACAAATAAAAATTATTAACCGAATATGTAAGTGGACACCTTAATTAACATTTAAAAAAAAAAGATTAGTTCCGTTAATTAACTAGCATTGTTTTTAACAAAGGAAGCTGAAATGGCGTCCTGGGGACGATTGTAACAATAAGTAAAGGGACGAATGTAACAGCTGAAAATAAATAATCTTATGTTTACAAGCCATTACTTAACTCTTTAAGAACCACCAATAGTGTCCTATATCATTTACATTATGTTGCATGTGCATTATTTTATTTCTCACCTTTCACAGTATAAATTAAAATTTTTAACCCCTTAAAGTCAAAAGTTTAATTAGGTCTCGGCTCATAATTATTTTTATTCCTAAAATATCCCTACTATTTTGATCAATAAAAAATATATCACAACTATGATAATATGTATAATTAACTATGTTTTAGTTGAATTCATGAACTGTTACAATTGATCCCGAAAGTGGGGACAATTGTAACAAGTGCACGACTGTCAAAAATTGTTAATAACTAATATAATAACATTTAAAATAAGGTATTTATTTTTTTCTTCTAGTAGAGGATAGTCTACTTTACTCGTCTGTCAATTAATACTAATAATATATTGGATTTTTCGTTAGTTAAAAATAGTTAAGTCAAAAATGTTACAATTGACCCCACTCTCCCCTACCTATAATTTCAATATAGTAGAAGTAATGGGCCGACAAAAAATAGGTGGGTAAAACGGGTCATAAAAAAACTTTATACCGTTTTATCCAACTCATAAGTGTCCCGTTTTGTCAAACTCCGACACTTTTTAAAACAAACATGGCTTCTGCCTAAACGTGAAAGGAAAATTAGACAGGCTACACATGAGAATACTCGTTAATAAATGCTTCATCAAATGTAATACTCACCGGAATTGTAATCCCATATATGTAGGCAATTCAATGTAAAAAGCAACGCACGTAAATGCAGAAAATGGCAAATAAAATAAAGTAAAAAAGTTCTGAGACCTACAATTTTCTATCAGCTAGTGATCTTGAGGCAGTGTGAAAGATATAATCACGGTCGAATAACAAGTTTCTGTCGTCGTCCGCTAGATAGCTGGAATAGTCTGATTCCTAGGAGACGTATCCCGTTTAATCCGAATATCCCGTTTTATCCAACTCTCCCCTAATGAAATTCATATTTAATATTGTTTTAAGACTGTTGTTGAACTGCCGACTCGAATTTCAATTAGCCATTCGAAATTCTGCGAAAAAAATCTATCGAAATTCTGCCAATTTTAAACTCTGTAGTTTTGTAATTTTGAACACAATCCAGAAGACATGGGTACTCCTGGATTAAGTATTGGGAGAAATTTTGCCTTCGTAGAGGACTTTTTGATGGAACTAACCCGAACTGCGTTACATTTTAGAGAAAAACCATGAAAGTCTCCCACGGTTAGACTGACGTAAAGGGTACTCTTACTCATAATCCGCTTACCACTGATGCTACTTTACCTCAACACTGTTGTAGGTGCGAGCCGGATACAAAATTGGTGTCACCCAGCTTCGTTGGGATTCGAACCCAGTGCACCTCACTGGGAGGCGAACACTCTATCACCTGAGCCATCACGGCTATCGAAATTCATATTCTGATAATCTTCTACTTTATTTACAATATAAAAATTGTAGATAATTTAAAGATTTTTTAAGAGGTTCAAATTAGAAATACATTCGAAAAAGCTCTTGATTAGTTTTGGCTGAGTTGTGACTCGTTATGAACTATAAATTCTAACTTTTTTGAAAATGATTCTAAAAAAACCCATGAATAATCCTATCTAAACTTTTCTTTCCTTCATACTTTTGTTAATTTTATCAGTAGCTTTTAACAAGTGGTTCACCTTGGCTCTGTGTACTTTTGAAACCAGCTCAAAAGAAAAGTATTTCTTGGATCAAGCACTGAGAAGAATACGCTTTCAAGTTTTGACTTTTTGAATGAAATAAACAAGCCTAAAACCACGAAAACTTCTTTCGTTTTTGCCAATAGCAAAGGAAAACTAATCTATGATCCACCTTATTTTATTTTAGCATTGTGGAAGTGCAAGATGGGAGCAATATACAAATGGTCCTGTTGAAGTTAAGGATTTCAGCATAGCCTCATTAGTCTATGAGTGCTTTATTGACACAGCAATTGCGTTCTTTTAAAATTAATTTTCAAAAATTTCCATAGTGATCTTTTTAAAATGTCAGTGAAATTTAAAAATAGAAAAGTGCTTTAGTGTCGATCAAGTAGCCTAACGGCAAGCACGGAAGCAGCAATTTCAGGAAGGAAGTGCTTTGTAATTCCAGGTATGGAAACAAACACCAACACACTGAAATCTTTTACAATTCTCTGTCTGTAAAGTACTAAAATAGTTTTTAAGGCGTCAACAAAACCAAGGATATCTATGGAATATTATTGTATATTTAATTATAAATTCAGTAAGTAGGAAAATTAGAAATAAAAATAGATTTTCTTACTGTGGCATGCTTCACCTATTTGAGTTTTTCCCGGTTCGCAACCACACAATTTTTTACCGTTTATAATAACACACGCGATGGAACCTGATCCACAATCACAAGTGATTATATCTGAAAAAAAGAAGATGCATGAGCAAGGTGTTCCTTAATCGAAGCACTTAATATATATTTTTATGATTCTTGTCAAACATAAAATTAAAAAAAAAGATATAGACAATAGGCATTTCATTTAATATTTAAAAGAAGAACATACGGTGCCAATCCGACTTTTCTTAGGCGAAAAATGTTAATTCCTGCCTAAGGAAACTTAACGAGAGAATAANTTCCAGGTATGGAAACAAACACCAACACACTGAAACCTTTTACAATTCTCTGTCTGTAAAGTACTAAAATAGTTTTTAAGGCGTCAACAAAACCAAGAATATTCATGCAATATTATTGTATATTTAATTATAAATTCAGTAAACAGGAAAATTAGAAATAAAAAATAGATTTTCTTACTGTGGCATGCTTCACCTATTTGAGTTTTTCCCGGTTCGCAACCACACAATTTTTTACCGTTTATAATAACACACGCGATGGAACCTGATCCACAATCACAAGTGATTATATCTGAAAAAAAGAAGATGTATGAGCAAGGTGTTCCTTTATAGAAGTACTTAATATATATTTTTATGATACTTGTCAAAAATGAAATTAAAAAAAAAAGATATAGACAATGGGCATTACATTCATTATTTAAAAGAAGAACATACGGTACCAATTCGACTTTTCTTCGGCGCAAGGAATTATAAAAAGTAGAACAGAAATTGTAATGACAAAATAAGTAAACAAAATACATAATAATTAATGCTAAGTGTAATTAAGTTTCTTACTATAACTTAGAAAAAACCAACCATAAAAAAATGCCATCATTACGCTTAGCCAATCAGAAGATATCGTATGTGCTACTCTTGGTTCCCACGTATCACAATGCTGATGCAAAATATCTATAATGTTTGAGGGATCATGGCTGAATATCCATTTAAAATCGAATTAATCATGCGAGGTGGCCCGATGATAAACAATCAGTAAAAATTGAAACAGAAATAATCGAATTTTTAAATTTGATGGTGGTCTAGTTTCTTCGGTTGTTATCACACTATGTAAAAAATGGATACTCAAATTTCACAAACCTTTCCTCGTTTTTGACGAAATCGTTGCCTGGTACATGCTCCGAGTGAACATTTCATCAAAATGATTAAGTAACGCTCGTCACTTCTTCGAGGAAACGAATTTCGTCAAACGAAAAGAAACATTTCGTCATTCTATAGTCGGTTCAACGAGAACTGTTAGTGGAAGTAAACATAAAGGCTGCTGTTTGATCGCCAACGTTTGCCACTTCAACGGTTTCTTCGCTGAATGGGCGATTTCGTTTGAATCGACAGAGCTTTCCCTTTTATAGAAAAACGAAAACAATATTCAGTTTTCGATACCTTAAAATTAGGTAAGAAAGTGCAAAATTAAAATATTTACCTGAAAATACGTTTCTAATTGTTTCAATAAGCACATAATTTTATTTTGAGAATAGTTTTAATGTATTTTTTCTTAAAGTTAAAATTAAATTAGTTTTAATATATTTTGCATAAATATCTATGAAAAACATAACTTTTAGGATTCCATCGTAAAAGTCGTATAGAATTGAAAGAATATGTTAAAAAAATACTCTTTATTTTCATAATTACAATTTTTTTTAAAAATTTATTAATAGTTAAATAATATTTAAAATAGTTTTATGTTTCACCGATTGATTTAAAAATATATTTGAAGGAACTTCATTTATTTCTATTTTTAAACTGTTATCTTTATTTTTCTATGGGAAGCATTACGAAAATAATTACACTAAAAGAAACTTGGAACTTTTTTATATGTCTCACAAATTCTTTAGTTAAGAAAAATATACCCACTTAATCTATAAAAAAAAGCAGTTTGCAAGCTTCTAATTCAATAGGCTTTTGAAAATGGAATGAAGTAATCAAAATTTTTTAATTTTAAGTAGCATTTGAATTTTTGTAATTAATTAACAACTGTACCGAAAGCAAAAATAATTATATTAAACTACGCAGAAAGGAACAAAATTTTAAGAATTACTGTATTAACGATGGATTAATCATAATTAATCATGGATAATAACGAATAATTATATCATTAAAAAGTAAAAATGAAACTAGGTAGGTTTTTGATGTTTGAAGTCTAATTTTTTTAACAGGGAATAAAATGTAGTTCTTTTAAAGTTTGGTAAATCAGAATCATCGTTCACAGCTTTGAGAACTTTGTTTATTGTCGGAATTCCGTTACGGCGGAAAAAATCATGAACTTTTCTTCTTATAGCATTTTCGTCGAAATTGTCAATGACATCCAAAAAAGTTTTACGTGATTTAGTCCTCTTCAGTGACTGTAATATACCGTCCCTTTTATACTCCTTAATAATTCCTTTTATATTCTTTAAAAACAGAAGCTGCGCTATCTCCGCATGGTCAGCCGCATCAATGATTGGAACATCTGGTTTTGAATGCACTTCTGTTTTATAAATGTTCAATATTATTTCCTTCTCAGCTTTACTCATGCAAGATTTCTTCTGCCTTTTTTTAGGAGGACTTAAAACCATCACTTTATTTTCCATATTGCTCATGAAACACCTACAAAAAGACACCACGGCGAAACAAACAACCCTTTAAGACAGCGTTTCCCAAAGTGTGGTACACGTACCCCCATGGGTACGGTAGCAGTTTAGCGTCGTTACGCGTTCATATGCGATATATCTTGCAGCAAACAAAAATTTCAAAAAAGTTTATTTAAAAACAAAGCTAGCCATGAAAATTTACGATTACGCATTTTTTTATTGGATATTTTTTGCAGAGTTAACAACAGCCAGTTGTGGTTTTTAACTTTTGTGCAGTTTGTTTATAGTAAAAAATACATTCATTTTTTATTAATGGTACACAGCGTTACGAAAAATTTAGAAAGGGTACACAAAAGACATAAGTTTGGGAAGAAATTTGTAAGAATAACATATATAAGAAAGAAAATAAATAGAATAAAAGTTTTTAAGAAATAAAATTTTTTGCTCTAAAAAATAAAAGTTTTTGCTCTAAGAAATAAAAGTTTTTGCTTGACTGATATGCGCGATTTGTCATTATTCCGGCACCAAGCAGACAACGGTATTGCGCCAAATAGCACTCCGCTTTGTTTACTTTCACTATCAGTTCTCGTTGAACAGACTATAGTTAAGAATTCTAGTCGAGTCCACGCTAGTCGAGGAGGCTCTGAGTTGAGGAAGCGTTTTCGTCATATATTTGAAAGTTCGTGTTTCGTCCCAAGTCACGTGGTTTGATGACGAAATTATTCTCAANCAGGTAACATCCACTTTCGCACTGAACTGTTTGGGACAATTGGCGTATCTGTAAAATTTGTTACAATACAGTAATGATTCATTGACTTACCGGTTCGGAGACGGAGTAACTCATCGGAGATGCCATTCTGACTAACATTGGTGACCGCTTCAACAGGAACATCAGAGACGACGACCGATTTTGCAGAAACTGTTATAAGTAGGTTGATACTCAAGAAGAAGGAGAAAAGCAAAAAGTAGGATGCCATGTTTCTTCTCTCAAGCCTTTTCCCACAATGATCTCGTACTTTTTTTCTTTTCTTAAAAAAAAACTATTCCTGCTGTATATTACAGAAGATAAACTCCTTTTATCCTTTTCTTATTGTGCAAAGATTGAAATATAAGAATTGAACAATGGATAAGAATGATAAGTTATCGCCTTTACCAAATTATTCTTTATCACTTGAGTGTGAAGAGTAGTTTCAAAACAACACAGAAATTAGAATATTGCTTGAGGTTTTGTTGATCTATTTTATTGTTATGTGTAAAATTTATGAACCGAATAATTGCTAAGGTTAACAGAAATACATTTTATCAGTTTACAATTTGTTTTAAATTTTAATTGCACGCCGAACACTTTATGCTATTCTATTTTAAAATCAGTGTGAAAAGGCGACTCACCTTTGGACTTGCAACTATCGATGTTTAACTCGGTAACCTTGTAAATTTGAGGTTCACCAGGAAGCGAAAGAACCTTTAACTCTTTGACTCATAGGGGACACCAGTGTCCCTTCCATATATTTTTTTCTAATTATAAGCAAAAATATAATTTGATATTTTTTAATTATAAAAAAAACAGTACCATAGTTACTAAATAATAGTTGTACTAACAGTAAAATACTTATACTAAAATACTTATACTAAAATCCAAAATCGGAAAAAATTAGTTTGAATTTCATTTTCATTCATATTTAAAAATTTATCTGAAACTGGTTTGAAAAATTAAAGAAATTTCAATAATGGATAACATTTCTCATAGATCTTAATAAATGAAAATGAGATCAAATTTTAAAATTTATTGTTTGAAAGTGAGGTTTGTTTGGAAACTTTTGCCTTAAGGAGCAAAAAAAAGATACCGGTATTTCATGCTGTATTTCAGAACCATAAGTCATTAAAATGCAAAAATATAATATTTTCTCTTATTTTAACTTTAAGTAATACAAAATAATGAAAGAAGTAAGAAAAGTATGCTTAACGCTAGATTGCCTAAGGAAGTCATTTTGACTGCTTTTAATTTCAATTAAAAAAGCCATGATGCATATAATGACGCAATTTCTTAGAATTTTGTACAGCATATTATTTCTTTATTGTTAATATATACTAATAACTTGTTATGTAACAGTAAATAATGTTAAAAATTAATTTTAAACAAATTTCTTTACACATTAGTTATTCTTTCACAATCCAGTCATTTTGACTGCTTTTGGGCAATATACTAAGTTTCAGTCTTTCTAGTGTTAAAGAAAGTTTACGTCAAAGGGATAAGAATAAGGAGTTAAAACCTTCACGGGTGACTTTTTGATGGACCTCTTCCGCATTTGCGTTACATTTTGATATCTTTCCCACTATTAAGCAGACGGTAAGATGATTCAAACCAATAATTTATCTGCCACTTGGGTTACTCACTGTCTAAAATGTGGTTAATGCGGACTGGGAGCGGAATTCGAATAGACCAACCATTGCCAGGACTCGAACCTGGATCACCTTTCTCATTGGGAAGTGAACGCTCAAACCCCTGAACTTCACTCACAATTAATATAAAAGAACTTAAATTTATGTACTAATTTAATAATCTTGAGTGATATTTTAACCTAATTTATATTTCAGCATTCACGCTCCTCCCACCATCATGACACGTATTTCCTAAATAGGTTTTAATAAAATGTGAATGAGTGTTAATATAAAATCATATTGTAACTTGCGTAAGGTTTCTGCTTTTATTTTAGATATTTTTTTTAATTAGAAAGAAAAACAATCATAACAAGTGCACATTAAGACCAAAGATTGACTGAAGTTATTTAACAATAAAATTAATGGAGCATGTTGTATTTATACTAAGTTGCAGACATTTTCGCTGTTATTAAAAATAATATTATAAAAACAATATTAATAATATTATAAAAAGCACAATTAAAGAGCAAAAAATAATATGAAAGTGAAAAATATAATTGACATTTAGGTATTTCATTGTAGAAAACGAAACAAATGCACACTTTTATTGAAATCAAGCGATGCATTTGTATGAAATTAAAGTTGAATTATTAAGTAAAATAACATTTAAAAAAACGAACAATATTTTTTTGGTCAAGGCGAATTCTTATTACATTCATGTCATTTTCGTACAAATTTAACTTTTCAACCAATTAAATTGGAGATAAATATCAGAAAATGATCAATTTCATCATTACCAGTGCAGTATTTACACTCTTTGTAAAAAAGATAGGCGTATCAAGGTTAAGTGATTTTTCCACGTCCCACACAATTCTCCTCACCATTATTATGGTTTTAGTATATCCAAAGCCTCCTAGAGAAGTGGGGCCATTTCTCTAGGAGGCTTTGGTATATCTCGCTCTTCCCCTACGCCAGTTTAACCCTACTGTATTTGTTGAAACGTACTATCTTTGGAAAAACCATGGTACCGGAGAGGGAAAAATTGTGTTGAGTGAGAAAAATCTGAGACGTCTGTTCTATTTATAAAGAATACAAATACTTATGACTCACTTAAAAAATGAGTCATGTTGTTTCACTATTTTTTTCAATAACTTAAGGTGTTGTACTGAAAATTTCGTTTAATATTAGAAACTTAGAAATAAATGAAAATTAAAAACATGATGTTATGGGTGTTTACTGTAAATTGCAGTAAGTGTAACTGACAACAAAAGTTACTTTATAATTAATTCTTTTTTGACTAATTTTTTTAATCGAAAGTCAAACGCATTTAAACTTTGCAATTATCACATCCATAACGATGAAATTTTGTTTAAACACAAAATAAATTTAAAAAAAAATTATAAAATTAAAAAAAAAAATTAAAGATAGCAACAAAAAATATCAAATTAGAAATTGAGTTTTATCAAATTCCTCGTCAGTGTGGTCTTGTAAATATTGGGCAACTATAAGTACCTTTAAATTTTGATTTAGGAATTTGTCCGAAATTGGGATATTAAACGATCTTTCATCGTCTTACATAGTTAGAATTCTAATCACAGCTTTTAAGTCTTTTGCTAAATAATTCAACGCTGCTCTTCATCTATCGACTTAGACTTTTGTGAATCATCCCACGTTTTGAAAAATTTCAATAATTTAGGTTACGATATTTATCGCATTCTTTTATTTTCCATTGTTTGGAATTACTTTTAATTTAATTTCTGCATTTACTATAGATTTCCCACCCAATCCTCAACACTTTTTTCTTATCTTCCTTATATTATTATCTGGTTCAAGCTTGTTACTTTTCTTCCACTGGCTAAACTTCTTATTTTTTCCTGCATTGCAGCTTTTTTTTGTCTCATTTCCTATTCAACTGTCATTTTGTGTTTAGACACTGAGATAAGTTTTTGCTTATAGAATTGTACAAATTTATAGAATTATATGTCCATTTCAAAACCTTTATTTGTATTTAAACCCGTAGATTCGATTTATTTATACGTAGCACAAATCCTAACTTATTCTCTTTTGAACTAAGATGAGATTTGAGAACTCTATCTAACCGGGAAAAGATCGATATTTAGATTAGATAGCAAGGTTAAACTCTCTCAGACAAAACAGCGATTTAATAAAAATAGGGATGAAAATTATTAACTTTAGTTTAATCAGTGTGGGAGAGTATTTAAGAAACACATATCTTCTATGTTAACGACAGGAAAAAAAAACCTTTTGTAAAGAATTTTTTTGCTATTTGCAATATTACTCGTAACAGATTAAGCACTTGCGCAACAAGTAAGGAAAGCGTTTCAGAATTTTTTTTCTTTGTTAAGATGGGGCATGTAGTAAATATTATAAGGTTTCTTAAACTGTACTGACAATTATGAATTTTTTCTACATTTTTTGAGAAAGATAGAGGTGTGAGAGTGTCTAGAACCACCATTTACGAATAGGTAAAAAAATTTGCCGAGGTATAGTTTGTCTACGGTAAGAACTCCCCCCTGTAAAAGTCTGAGGCCGTCTNCTGCCACACGGCGTGGCATAGACCGATAAAGCTCCCGGATGGTCTCTTGCGGTATTTCCTGCCAAATTCGATCCAATTGTCGAACGAGGTCATCAACATTCCATGCCAGATGCATTTGATTTCCCATCATATCCCAGACAAGCTCGATGGGAGAGAGATCTGTTGATCTGGCAGGCCAAGGAAAAGTTTGAAAAGCTTGCAGACAGTTCATAGCAACACGTGCCGTATGTGGTCTGGCATTGTCCTGCTAAAAAACCAGCCCAGGGAGCTGCAAAAGGAACGGTGGCAAAACAGGTGTTAGGATGTCGTCGACGTAAGTGCAGTAAGTGTACCTCTAATGACGACCAAAGGGGTCCGGCTGTCAAAGGAAATGGCACCCCAGACCATAATGCCTTGTTGAGCGCCGGTGTGGCGTGCAATAGCGAAGGCAGGATCCCCCCTCTGCCCTGTGCGTCTCCAAACACGTCTTAGGTGAACGTCAGGACACAGGTGGAAACGGGATTCTTCGCTAAAGATTATACGTCCCCAGTCGGCATCATTCCAGCCTGATCTATTCAAAACATTTATGCATACGAAATTTCAAAGCAATCGGATGTTTGCTTCTTGGTGCATCGATTTTTTTTTGTTATACAGTGTATTTCATTAGTATGCTTTTGGGGCTGATAATGAAAATTAAACCTGTTGTAAAATCACAAAAAAAAAAAAAAAAAAAAAAAAAAAAAAAAAAAAAAAAAAACTAAAGGAGTAGTGAAAAGTGATTATTTGTTACATCTTACAAGTTATTATATCTGTTAATCAAACGGGTTTTTAATAATGTTTATCTCATCTTCCAAACTAGTGATTCCAAAGAATAGTATATCATTTTGGTTTTTTTCCAGCGATTTTGTTTCATTCAATTTTTTTTCATTTTTTTCATGTGAGTTAAGATACTTTTTGAAAGCAGTGCATTTTTTCTCTTTCCAATACCCTTATTTTCCACTTTGATATTTTACCTAAAAATTCTGAAACTTTAAACCATCGATTTTATTTCTGTGAACTACAATATAGCATCTAGTATTATAATAAAATATTTTAAAGTTGTACAATAAAGAGTAGCATAATATATAATAAATAAAATTGAAATATTGCAACTAAGTGTATTTTATTGCTTTAAATGCATTTTATTACCTTGTACGTAATGAAAGAAGAAAAAAAAAACATTTTTTTCAAGAGCTGAAAAAACTACGAATTCCGAAAGAAGACCACATAAAATTTCAATAAATGCTCATTGTGTAATAAATATTCAATATCTTTGATGATTTTTAATTGTCCAGTAATCTTTTCAATGCAAACAATGTAATCTCTTCCATCAAAGCAATCTCTTCGTTTACTATTGCCTGCTAAAAAATAGAAAATGGAATTTGAAACATATTTGCAATATGATATATACTTTATAAAATACATATAATACTATTTTATACATCATTTATTTCTTTGTCTATTTATATGTTCTACCAAATTAAACAAAAAAGTATGTGGACATATTGAGAACTAAATTCGAATTAAAACCCTATAAATAATAGTTTTGATATGAACAAGTTTAAAATTTATTTCCACAAGTTAAACCTTCAATGACTTAGGACAAATGAGTTTCAGGAACATGATTCATTATGGCTCTAAAAATAATCCACTTTAACACGTTGAATACCGTGGGGGTCACCGGTTACCGGCGCTGAGTTTGATCGTAGCGCCACAGGGGTCACAGGTGACCGACAAAGGCAAGATTATTAGAAACACATAATTCGAGTAAATTTTTAATACTTTTAATTTTTTTATATTATTATCGTTACTAAAATTGTTTGAAGAAATTAATGCAATACATATTGAGAAAATCATTTTGGCCAGACGAACAGGATAAAAAAAAAATAAAAAATTAAATAAATAAAAAAAAAAAATTAAATGCTGTTATGAAGTTTATAATCTAGTACTACAGTTAAACTTATGAATACCTTTTGAAAACGAAGAATCCAAATCCTACAAGGGTGATAATGAAAAGTACAATTAGGATGATGCCGCCTGTTCTCCATCCAGCAGAAACAACAACTGGAAACAAAAAAGAAATTTTTAGTGAAATTACTCGTCATAAGATGATTTGAATTTT
>NC_092205.1:25774562-25782867 GCF_043381705.1 Parasteatoda tepidariorum | reverse complement strand
ATTCTCTTACAATGCTCTTCATTTTTATAGTCCCTTAACGAACTAAATTACAGAGGCTTTGTGTTAAAGTTTCATGCATAATAATTTACACAGAACAATAAAACTATCAGAGTGCTGGGCCTATTTCAGGTTAATATTTTTTTTTCTAGCAGCAGGTACTGACTCTCGTTCTTTAGTCTCGGAAGATGCCGAAAGTGTTACTCATTTAACGTTACCCGGTTGGAACCTTTGTACCTAAGTCAAAGTCATACTTAAATCATATTCTTTGCCTAAGTCACGGAGGTAAGCAGCGTTTTCCACGCCACACTGCCATACATACCCATTCCTGGAGTGGGTCGCATTTACAAATTATACAATACAAAAAAAAAAAAACTCACGCAGAAACATCCATGACCTCAGTTGGGTTTGTACCCGCAATCATTGACTTAGCAATAAGGCAAGCTGACTGCTTGGTCACCTGGCTGACTACTTCAGACTATAAATAAATATACAGAAATTCGAAATATACGGATTAAAGGGGCCATTCTAATATTACGTAAGCACCTTATGGTGGAAGAGATTTGGTGATTTTCTTATTTTTGCTCGCAAGGGGGGGGAGTGTTATAAGCAATGTTTACGCATGGCATTAAAATGCCTTTATTTTCAAAATTTCCTCAATAAACAAAATAAAAAAAAGTAACGAAAAAGTTAGACATTAAAAAATTTCAAATCTGAAATAAATGTTAAGGAATAATGAAAGGAAAAATTTGAGAAAAATAATAAAATAAATAAATTCATCAAGGAGTTTTATAGGTCAGGAGATATGAACACAAAAAATTCATTAAGAATATTCCACTCAAAACGAAATTAAAATTTAAAATTGGTTTTACTCGAAGTTATATATTTTTATTTGAATTTAATCCAAAAACTACTACTGCAAATGTCAAAAATCAATGGTGTGGAAGCAACTGCCTAAGGTAATGGGAAAATGCTTGTGATTTGCTTACTTTTACTGACAAAGGGGGAAGGGTAGTCCAAAAATATCCTTTCCTTAATATACTTTCCTTGAACAGACCGTTATATATATAATATATACGGAAATGCTAAATATATGGATTATAGACATAATATCCTTTTTTTAAAAAATATGTATATTTTCCGAATTAAATTCTGAAAATATTTTTTTAAAATAAAATATTCTTTGCATGGTTTTTACTGTCTAAATGTCAGCTTTGTCTGACGCCATTTCTTTTCTCCTGCAGATAAAGTTGCCTTTGCAAAAACTATTTCTGAAAAAAAAAATTGCAATCGATAGCTTATCATACAAAAATATGAAATTTATAGAAATCTCAATTTTGAATTTTTTGTAGCTTACATTGATTTTTGAATTGCTCGGTAGTGTATTAAGAGAGCGTATATTTGGAAGAGAAAAAATTAATTGGAGTGTGTAAAACCAATTGTATTTTACATCGTTTTACAGAGTTATTTAGAAAGTCGAGGTTTACAAGTTGAGTCGAGGCTAGTGAGTAATTTTAAATAACTCACTAACTATTGACGAGTGAAATAGAATTTAAGATATATCACAACATATTCAAGCATTTGTCAAAATATTTAGAATAGACTATATTGCAAAAACTCCTCTTACCTTCGCATGTGTCTCCCTTTTGAGCTCTACCATCTTCGCAAAGACAAACTTTTTTTTCATTTACCTTGACACATGCTAAGGAGCCAGTTCCACAATCACAATCTGAAAGAAAAATAGATGAAACAAAAATTTAATGTATGTTAATTCATTTCTGATCCAATTTCGTATATAATTAAGGTTAAATAACGCGATCTCCTTTAGCCTGGGGAATAAGAACCCCGGTTTATCAAAAGGACAACTCAGCTTAGTACCTTAATCACTGTGCCATTTTGGCTTGACATACGCCTATAGTGATTCATTTTTTGGAGCAATTGGAAGCTAAACTTACACTTTAATTTTAATACGAGATAGACATACTTTCCAATGCATTTGCTAACATTGAATATAATAAAACCTAATGCAAGTTGATAAGTTGATTTTCATAAATTATGAGACTTGCTGTTGTTGTTGTTGTTCATTTACGTTGCACTAGAGCTGCACTATGGGCTATTGGCGACGGTCTGGGAAACATCCCTGAGGATGATCCGAAGACATACCATCACAAGTTTTATCCTCTGCAGAGGGGATGGCACCCCCGCTTCGGTAGCCCGACGACCTGCACGCGAAGTTGAGCACTTCACGGTAGAACAGTTTAACGAGGACCAATACCGCACACCCTCGGTCCCTACGCAGGCTGATCCATGTGGTCACCCACCCGCACACTGACCGTAGCCAGAGATGCTTGACTTCGGTGATCTGCTGGGAACCGTGTCTTAACGATCAGTTCACTGCGGGACTATGAGACTTGCATGTAGAAAAAAATATAGTTTCGGATTTATAAAATTAGTACAAAAAACACTTATTTCAAAACTGTTCCACCAATCTACTTAATATTAATTTCATTGGAATTGGCGTACATATATGTGTTCAAAATTATGCACTTACTTTGTCTAAAAATCAGACGCATGAAGATATAAAGTCAAAACTTTGTTTCTTAACTTTTGCAAAACGTAGGACGTAATAGTTTTTTATTCTATATAGCAATAGTAATGAGTAAATGGGTCTAAGAAGAAAACTGTATTTTTTATGCATAAAAAATTAAACTTTCGAACCATTAATTCTACTGACTTATGTTTGATTTCATTTGATTTTGCGTGAAGAATACACTACTTTACAATAATTGAAGAGACATTTTCAATTTTCGACATTTTTCTAAATTTCTCAAGAAATACTTAGAGAATTATTTCGTAACTTCAGAGGTGTTTAGTTTAAGAAAAACTTGTTTTGAATTAGGACGTACCAAATGATGAAGTTGATTTGGTTTANGAACTAATAACGTATATAATTAAAGTTAAATAACGCGATCTCCATGTCGCCTGGGGAATAAGAACCCCGGTTTATCATAATGACAACTCAGCTTAGTACCTTAACCACTGTGCCATTTTGTCTTGACATACGCCTATAGTGATCCATTTTTTGGAGCAATTGGAAGCTAAACTTACACTTTAATTTCAATACGAGATAGACATTCTTTCCAATGCATTTGCTAGCGGTGAATATAATAAAACCAAATGCAAATTGATAAGTTGATTTTCATAAATTATGAGACTTGCATGTAGAAAAAATATAATTTCGGATTTATAAAATTAGTACAACAAACACTTATTTAAAAACTGTTCGACCAATCTACTTAATATTAATTTCATTGGAATTGGCGTACAAATATGTGTTCAAAATTATGTATTACTTTGTCTAAGAATCAGACGCATGAAGATATAAAGTCAAAACTTTGTTTCTTAACTTTTGTAAGACATAGGACGTAATAGTTTTTTATTCTATATAGCAATAGTAATGAGTAAATGGGTCTAAGAAGAAAACTGTATTTTTTATGCATAATTACTTAAACTTTCGAACCATTAATTTTACTGACTTACGTTTGATTTCATTTGATTTTGCGTGAAGAATACACTACTTTACAATAATTGAAGAGACATTTTCAATTTTCAACATTTTTCTAAATTTCTCAAGAAATACTTAGAGAATTTTTTCGTAACTTCAGAGGTGTTTAGTTTAAGAAAAACTTGTTTTGAATTAGGACGTACCAAATGACGAAGTTGATTTGGTTTATTATAAGAGTAATCAAGGACTCAAAGTTTGGTTTATCATAAGCAAATCTCATAATTACATTATGAATAAAATAATGAAATGGATGTACAGAATGACTTTAGAGTATAAGGAAAACACAGGATATTTTTTCAATTAAGAGAAAATTCCAGAAAGGAAATTCCGATCGTGAAGTTTGGTTTTCTGTGCGAAAGCAATTAATAAAATAAATAAATAAATATTAAAATTGTTCTAAATCTTATGTATAACGCCCTCTATTCAGCTGCACTGCCTGATCCAGAACATAATTTCAAATCATAAAATCTGATTTCATGTAAGAAAATCTTAGGGTCTTCTGTGTTCGAAAGTACACGCTATCTTTGACAGTAATGAAAAAGGTTCTTTTATTAAATTAATTTTTTATTTATTAATTTTTTATTTTATTAATTATTTTTTAAATTAAGGTATTTACCCGCTAACTCAATGGTAATGTTCTACCTAAAGGCTGTTTTTCGAAGGCTCCGTCGTAGTACGGAACAATAAATTTTTTGCAAATAATATGCTATTTTTATTAGTGCTGTGAGTTTGCAACTGTTACTCATGACTGTTAGGTCAAGTTTAGCGCCAGCGCTGTCTGCACTTATTTTGAAAATGGCACAAAATGTCAATACGGAGAAAAGACACAGTTTTGTGAAAATGAAAAGCATTTGTGGTCTAATTCTTTTATATTTAAAAACTTACTCCAATGCTGCATTACTTTGGCTCATAACAATTTGCAAAAACTGTGAATGCGGCAGTGATTTTGATGATTTTCATCTAGGTTGAAAAATGTCGCCAAATTGTCGATATTTAAAAAAGTTTATTTACATATTTAAGTTATTTGCCTGTTCTAAAGTCATGATAATTCTTCATGGCAAGATTCTATATTTAATTTAAAATCATCGCATTTTTTTTCAATTTTAAGGAGCTTAAACTATGGCTTTTTTATTTTCTTCGGTGACAGAGTTTCGAAAAACTAAATTAAAGAGATATGTAGAATATATGGAGCTAAAGAACATGTGCATAAGTATTTGAACATTTAACGAAAATACCCAACCGAATTAAGCAATATATCTGATCATACATTTAAGGATGAATGCCCTATTACTTTTTCATTTATAAAGGTACCATTTGCTTCCTTCTATTATGGAGCCTGTTTTTTTTGTAAAAAGAATTTCCCGGTAGACATAAGACCGGGTAGTATAAAATTACGAAAAAAAATTAATTTAAAATCATGCAGGCCACTTTAGAGCTTTTTTGACTTTTTCTAATTAACATAAAGCAAAAGTTCACTGGGCAGCCAATTTTGCAGGATACTTGAGAAAATTTGTTGTAGTGGAGGCTAAGTTAAGGTTTAGAAGTGCGATTCTTTGTTTTGTAAATTTGATTTAGAGTTATTTCCCCACCGCTACATGCAAATGATTTCAAATTTCAAATGAAACTCCATTTTAAACCAGTCCTTTCGTGGCGAGGCTTTTAAAATTTTAACAAAATTAGCAAAAATTCTGGAAATTTCAATTTTTTACCCTTTGACGAAGAATAATTAACGGTTAGGAAATAGGCTATGAAACACCGGTGTCTCTTTCTGAGTTTAAGGCAAAATCTTCCTAACACTGTTCACTTCCAAACAGTAATTTTTGAAATTTGCAGCCATTTATTTCCTTAATTTACAAAATCAATAATTGGTAACTTTTTAAATATGAATGAATTTTTGAATATGAATTCAAAACTACTTTTTTTGGATTTTATATTTTAGTTCCAATATAAATCCGATAATGTAACAAAAGTACCTGTTAGATTAGTAACTATAAGAAATCAATTATTCATAAATTTTTGAATACGAATAAAACAAAAATTTAAAACAATTTTTTTTGGATTTTAGATTTTAGTACCAATATAATTCCTATAAAGTAACAGATTTTTTCAGTGTTTGATTAGTAACTGTAAGAAATAAATTATTGATAAGTGTTTGAATATGAATGAAAAAAAATTTAAAACTACTTTATTAGGATTTTATATTCTAGTACCAATATAATTCCGATATTGTAGCAGATTTTTTCAGTGCCTGTTAGAGCAGTAACTTTAAGAAATCAATTATTGATAAATGTTTGAATATGAATGAAAAAACAACAACTCGAAACTGCTTTTCTTTGATAATATTTTAGTGCGAATATAACTGATAATCAAGCAGATTTTTTTAAGTAAATATTGGACAGTATTTGATCATAAAAAAATGTCAAAATCTATTTCTGCTTGTAATTAAAGAAAAAAAACTCGAAGAAAAACAGTAAGTTTTATTATGATAAGTGCACATAAGCTGCAAATAAATAGATCTCATAAAATAAGTTCAAAATGTAGAGAAAATAGAGAAAAAATAAAATTACAGAACAAAGAGAAAAGGGGGAGGGGAAATAATAATAAAAATAAAAACAATAAGAAACCGGAAAAATATATCCGATTTAATTATAATCCGATTAATAATAATCCGAATCTATAAAAATCCGGAAAATAAAAAATACAGTCTTTTCATCAGCTCACACGATTATATCCGCAAATAGGAGTGCTTTTTCATACTGTATCAATATAGCCAAAGTAAAATCTGTCAATACAATAGTGTGAGGAGAGCACAAAAAAATTTTTACAAAAAAATTTTAACAAATAAAATAGAACACATTAAGTAAAAACATCACGTACGAACAGAAAATAAAATATAAAGAACAAACAGAATAAAACATGAAACGAAATCTATAAAGCGAATAGCGAATTCAAATGAACTTGCATGAACGGGAAATATTTCAAGAATGATTTAAAGGTTTTTTAGTTATTGCGAATGAAAAGCTGTTTCGTCTAAAAGTTTCAGAAATAGCGGTGGCGTCAATGGTAGTAATTTTTTACACGGAAAATAATAAAGATTAATGAAAAAAGAAGGAAAATTATTAAAATAAAATATTCAAAAAAAAATTTTAAAAATATATACTAAAAAGCAAAAAAGATGAAAAGAAGATAATATCTCAGAGATTATATTTTTTCATTTTTCTGTTTTCCGGCTTCTTAATATATATACTTTTATTTTTTTAAATATTATATTTTAATAATTTTTCTTCTTCTCTTTTCGTTAATCTTTATTATTTTCCATGATTCCTCTATATTTTTAACTTATTTTATGAGTTCTACATACTTGCAGCTTATGTGCAGTAAGTAATACCTTTTAATTTTCTTAATTTAATCAGTTTTTCTCCTTTTCCTTATCTATCTATCTATCTAACAGGTGGGCTGAAAAGTTCGTAGGCTAACATAGGAAAAAAATTTTTTATGATAACATTTCATTTTATTATTCAATATAGTTTCCTTCAAGGGCGATACAGCGATTATAGCGGTCATATAATTTTTCGATACCATTTTTATTGTACGATTTGTCTTTAGCCTCAAAATAGGGCTTAGTTTCGGTGACTACTTCTTCATGGAAGCTAAATTTCTTTCCAGTGAGCATTCTCTTGAGGTCTGAGAACAGGAAAAAGTAGCGGGGGACCAAATCTGGAGAATACCGTGGATGCGGAAGCAATTCGAAGACCAATTTATATAATTTTGCCATCGTTTTCATTGACTTGTGACATGGTGCATTGTCTTGATGAAACAGCACTTTCGTCTTCTTCAAATGGGGCCGTTTTTCTGTGATTTCCTAGTTCAAACTCTCCAATAACACTATGTAATAGTCGATGTTGATGGTTGTTCCTTTTTCAAGATAGTCAATGAATATTAAACCATGAGCATTCCAAAATACTGATGCCGAAACTTTGTCTGCTGACTTTTGCATCTTTCCAAGCTTTGGAGTTGGTTCCTCTCGTGCAGTTCACTCGCTGACTGTCGATTGAACTCTAGTGTGAAATTATGGAGCCATGTTTCACCCATTGTTATATATCGACACATAAATTCAGATTTATTACGATTAAACAGCTTCAAACACAGCTCAGAATCATCAATTCGTTGTTGTTTTTGGTCAATTGTGAGCTCGTGCGGCACCCACTTTGCCTAGAGCTTTCTCATACCCAAATATTCATTCACGATATGTCTAACACTTTCCTTTGATATCTTTAGAGTCTCAGATATTTTGATCAACTTCACTTTACGGTAATCTAAAATTATTTTGTGGACTTTTTTGATATTTTCTTCGCTAACAGCCTCTTTGGGGAGTCCACGGTGCGCATCTTCGTCGGTGTTCATTTCGCCTTGTTTAAACTTAGCAAATCACTTCTCAATGCTTGATTTTCTGGTACAGAGTTCGAATAATGTTTCTCAAGCCAAGCCTTTGCTTCAAGAGTATTTTTCTTCGATAAAAAGCAATGCTTTATAAACACGCGAAATTCCTTTTTATCCATTGTTTTTAAACCAACAAAAGTTGCTTCACTAAAAATACTATATCTCACAAACTCCGACAGCTGTCGAATTTATACACGTGTCTTTCGAAGGTTAGAACTAACTAAAAATCATATGTTTTTGATAATAGTAGCCCCATCTATGTGTCAGCCTACGAACTTTTCAGCCGGTATATATATATATATA
>NC_092205.1:25746996-25774427 GCF_043381705.1 Parasteatoda tepidariorum | reverse complement strand
TATATATATAATTTTTGTTTTCAAAAAGCGTAGTAGTTAGCAGCCCTAAAGGCAAGAACAGAAATGATTTCTTTACTTACCGGAATATATAGTGGGGCTGACTGGATCTATATTCTGAAATCCCTCAGTGACGGCATGCACAGGAATTTCAGAAACATCAGAATTGATTCCAGATCTTGCAGAAACTAGTAAAAGGAGATTTACACCCAAAAGAAAAACGACGAGAAGACTGCAAGATGTCATGCTTCAATTTTCAAGAGCAACTCTTCAATGATAAATTTTAAGGCAATCTGTAGATATAGTTTTTGCAAGAGAACTCAGTTTATCAATTTTTTATTGCGGGAAAAATAAAATCATTGAATTCGCAGAAAAAAATTAAATAATTGATAAAGCGGTTTTCTTATCATCACTATTGATTCATTATTTAGCACAGGTGGAACAAATAGTTTCATATGATAAGAAACACACTGAAAATATTATTTCTTGTGGATTTAGAATCGCATTTAACCTTGGCATTAGTAATATTAATCCACAGGTTAATTGCTAATTTTAATTTTTTTTTCGTTGATTTTACATGGAAATTTTATTAATTCTTTATCGTTTTAATATTTAACTATACTCTCAAGCACAAATGTTTGAAAATACTTAAAAATACGTATTAATTTTATATACTTCCGCAATATAGTAATCCTCAGTATGGATGGTGTTTTCTACACTAAGGAGAGCTGCAGGCTCTTTACCGCCTATACTTCCGGGTTATTGTGTCCGGTGTATTTTGAAGTCATTTGGCTCAGAACGGGATCATTGTGTTTTGAGATTCTTTTGAGTAGTAGTTCCTGCAAACGTTGTTTTCGTTTATTTACTACTTGTGTTTACAATGAATTTTAAGTCTAAATAACACATGCAATAAATAATAAAAATGTCGTTATAATAAAAAAAATAGTGAAAACACAGTACTCTTATATTATTTTATTAATGTTAAAATTATGAAGGGTATATAATTTTAACGGGTCGCATTCATTTCATCGACAATCACTTCATCGCCAGGCCATTTCATCGACATCACTTCATTGACAGACCCTTTCATCGACTAGGTCATTTCGTCGACAGGCCGTTTCCTCGACAGGGCCATTTCATCGACAGGGTCATTTCGTCGACAAGTCATTTCGTCGACAGGGTCATTTCGTCGACAGGTTTATTTCGTCGACGGGGACATATCTTTGCGAAGGTTATTACATCGACAACAGGGTCATTTCGTTGACATGGTCGTTTCATCGACAGGGTCATTTCGTCGACAGAGTCATTTCGTCGACAGGGTCATTTCATCGACAAGTCATTTCGTCGTCAGGATTATTTCGTCGACAGGGTCATTTCGTCAACAGGGTCGTTTCGTCGACAGGGTTATTTCGCCGACAGGGGTAATTTTGTCGACAATATTAAGAAAAGGTTATTTCGTTGGCAAAGTCATGCGTAATTTTGAAACTAGTTTTATGATTTTTTACATTAGACATTATGCCTCCTGCACTTCTTCGTAATTTAGTATATTTCTGCTGAAATTTTTTAAACCTAGCCTGATGCAAAATATTAATAGTGTGATGAAGTCGCCAGGAAAGAAGCATTTTATTTGAAATTTGCGTACTCTTTTATTCACACCACGTTGCAAAAATGAAACATTAATTGTATTTTACACGTTTAAGTTGCATATTACACAATTTTTTTCTAGTCATATTTAATACATTTATTTCTAAGATTAATTTTTAATGTACATTATTATAGATTATCATCGCAAATGCAATAACTATTGTGAATGATTCTTGATGTAGGGAGTGAATGACGGGTGAAATTAGGAAGGAAAAAAAGACAGTATATAATAATTCTGTGAGATAATGAAACCATGTGGTCGATAGGTAATTTCAATGACAAGGTCTTTTCGTTAACTGGTAATTTCAGCTGCAAAAATTCTCTGCGTATAAAAAGAAAATTATACTTATATAATCCCCCTCCCCCTAGTGAGTAATACGCATTAATACATTTTAAAATCTTGTCAAACAAAAGTAAAGGAGCAAACTTGTACAATGATAACAATGGTAGTGATTACAAACAATTTAATCCGAAAAACACAAACTTTTTAGATAGTTAGCTGGTAAAATTACTTCTTGTTTTATAAAAAATTTATATATTCCCTGTGTTTATATATTTATTTTTTCAAGCTCAGTTGATTTTTTTTCATATGCAATCGTTAATTTTGTTACTATTGACATGTTAATAAAATTTCAATATTTATATATTTTCTCTTTAAAAATATCGATATAGGAAAATACAAACTATGAGTGGCTGTTACGAAGGTTGGTGAGCGAAGTGAGAAAGGTGAGGAAATTCCTAGTATTATAAAAATCTTGAAAAATTTGCATGTGGGGAAAAATAAAATGAAAATCCAACTTGGAAAACATGTTGGGAAATATTGTTGATCAAAAATTGTGTTCTGATCCTCTTCCTCGTGTCTTTGTCAGCTGTGCTGCTGAAGACGGAAGTTTCTGACAATTCTTGTGAAATTTAAATGAAATATTACTTGAAACAAAAATCTTGTTCTCACATTTCCAGTTTATTTTATTTCTTATTTAAATGATTATTTATAACGTTTTAATGTTTAATAGTTTAATATGTATTTTATCCTATGTCTTCCCCAAACATTTATAAGTTCTTTTACCTTATAAAATAAACTTCGTTAATGTACAAAAAAAAAGAAGAAAAAACTCGCAATGACTCCACATCCTCGGTATGCGATTCAATAGAAATGATGTAAGAAATGATTCCAAATCAGAGGAGGAGAAGTAACCTGTCTAATTGGTTTTTATGATTTAAAGCATTTGGGGAAAAACGATACTTATTAAAATATAACAGATAAATTGACTTTTGAGTTTATAATTGAGGAGAGTTATCCATATGCATCTGAATTTATTCTCATTAACGTTTAATTAAAATAAGATTAGCAAACTTATATTTTTACTCAAATATTAAAATGTTTTTCTTTTCGATTTGCCAGAGAATAAAACTTTATTTAAATTAATAAAATTTGCAATGAAAGTATAGATTTCAAAGAGTCTAGAGCACTAAGGAAAGTCCTTTAATTAAGTGTAATCGGAAATGGAAATGTTTTTAAACATTATGTTTGATATGTGTACTGAGAAAGAAAAAGAAATGTTAATTTTTCTCACCGAAACGAAAAAATGGAATTTTGAATGTTGATAGAAGTTTATTGGAAATTTTCTCCTTGTTGTTTTTGCGATGTGTGAAAATTTGTATATTTTTTTTTCCTCTTTTGTAGTCTACTGAACAAAGTTGATATTTTAAATATATATACATTTTTTATTTTCATTTTTTCTGCATTTTAGTTTTGAGCCTCGTGGCTTGTTCAGGCCGAAAATAATCAGAATTTTGATTGGCGATAAGTTGTACTAATATTGGTCAGAAAGCGTTTGAAAATTGTGTTTTCATCCTGTACAGAAAATCAGTCAAAAATTTGAGCAATTAAACTAGTCAGAAATTGGTCAAATTTTAGTTGCAAGATTTTTATTTTCTTTTTTGTAGAGTAAGAGTTATTTATTCTTGCGTTTAAATTCCAGGTTTGATTTTTTGTTCATTTTCTTTTAAACAAAATGTGTCTAATTTAAATCGTGCGAATAAAAAATGAATTAATTCGTCATTTATTTACTACTATTATTATTATTATTAAATTATACTATCAGTATTTAATTATAATAATAATAGTATAATTCAATAATAGTATAATTTTATAGTATTAGATTAGAATTTAATAATTAATACTATTATTAAATTCACTATTCATAGAAAAAACATACTTTGTGAAGAGCAAACATGCTTGCAACGTTGCGCTTGTGCTTCTAAACATTTTTGTTAAGGTGAGTAGCACTTTAAATATTGTAAGAGTCTACTACCGCCTCGGTAAATACCTAAACATCATGTTTGCGTTCCTATAGTTTCTCGAACACTCGAATAGTGGTAACTAAGACTAAGTTTGATTGTTCGAATAAGCATATTCCTGTCCTAATGTTAAAGATGCTGAATAAAAAATTTAAAATTGCAATTTAAGTGAACTTCAAGAAATTACTTTTCCACCATAAAAAAAACCTAGATTTTTTTTTACTTATGCAGACATAATTATTAGGTCTATGAATATTTTCATTTCTGTGAGAATTTGATTGAAGTCTATGTTCTTGTTAAAATGTATCTAAAAATGTTGAAAATTTTTACAGCAAAAAATTTAACTTTTCCCTCCTTGAAATAATGCCTAAGTTTTCATTGTAATATATTTGTATTACTTTTAATTCTGAGAATAACTTATTTTATTAATTTGATTTGATATTAAAAATAATTTGATAACGTGACATTATATTAACTGTTACTTACCATAAAGAATTTTACTTTAGTATAAAAATTAAATAATAGCATTTTTCTAATTAATATTAAAAATATTTAGATTAAATCTCTAAAACAGCTTCAGAATTACGCATGACACTATCAANTCAGAGGAGGGGACGAAACCTGTCTAATTGGTTTTTATGATTTAAAACATTTGGGAAAAAAAACTATACTTATTAAAATATAACAAATAAATTGACTTTTGAGTTTATAATCGAGGAGAGTTATCCATATGCATATGAATTTATTCTCATTAATGTTTAATTAAAATAAGATTAGCAAACTTATTTTTTTACTCAAATACTAAAATGTTTTTCTTTTCGATTTGCCAGAGAATACAAATTTATTTAAATTAATAAAATTTGCAATGAAAGTATATATATTTTAAAGAGTCTGGAGCACTGAGGAAAGTCCTTTAAAAAGTGTAATCGGAAATGGAAATGTTTTTAAACATCATGTTTGATACGTGTACTGAGAAAGAAAAAGAAATGTTAATTTTTGTCACCAAAACGAAAAAAGTGGAATTTTGAATGTTGATAGAAGTTTATTGGAAATTTTCCCCTTGTTGTTTTTGCTATGTGTGAAAATTTTTATAAATTTTTTTCTCTCTTGTAGTCTACTGAACAAAGTTGATATTTTAAATATATATACATTTTTTATTTTCATTTTTTCTACATTTTAGTTTTGAGCCTCGTGCCTTGTTCAGGCCGAAAATAATCAAAATTTTGATTGGCGATAAGTTGTACTAATACTGGTCAGAAAGCGTTTGAAAATTGTGTTTTCATCCTGTACAGAAAATCAGTCAAAAATTTGAGCAATTAAACTAGTCAGAAATTGATCAAATTTTAATTGCAAGATTTTTCTTTTCTTTTTTGTAGAGCAAGAGTTATTTATTCTTGCGTTTAAATTCCAGGTTTGATTTCTTGTTCATTTTCTTTTAAACAAAATGTGTCTAATTTAAATCGTGCGAATAAAAATGAATTAATTCATCATTTATTTACTACTATTATTATTCTTATTAAATTACACTATTAGTATTTAATTATAATAATAATAGTAAAATTCAATAATAGTATGATTTTATAGTATTAGATTAGAATTTAATAATTAATACAATTATTAAATTCACTATTCATAGAAAAAACATATTTCGTGAAGAGCAAACATGCTTGCAACGTTACGCTTGTGCTTCTAAACATTTTTGCTAAGGTGAGTAGCACTTTAAATATTGTAAGAGTCTACAACCGCCTCGGTAAATACCTAAACATCATGTTTGCATTCCTATAGTTTTTCTAACACTCGAATAGTGGTGACTAAGACTAAGTTTGATTGTCCGAATAAGCATATTCCTGTCCTAATGTTAAAGATGCTGAATAAAAAATTTAAAATTGCAATTTAAGTGAACATTAAGAAATTACTTTTCCACCATAAAAAACCTAGATTTTTTTTACTTATGCAGACATAATTATTAGGTCTATGATTATTTTCATTTCTGTGAGAATTTGAAGTCTATGTTTTTGTTAAAATGTATCTAAAAATGTTGAAAATTTTTACAGCATAAAATTTAGCTTTTCCCTCCCTAAAATAATGCCTAAGTTTTCCTTGTAATATATTTTTATTACTTTTAATTCTGAGAATAACTTATTTTATTAATTTGATTTGATATTAAAAATAATTTGATAATGTCACATTATATTAACTGTTAATTACCATAAAGAATTTTACTTTAGTATAAAAATTAAATAATAGCATTTTTCTAATTAATATTAAAAATATTTAGATTAAATCTCTAAAACAGCTTCAGAATTACGCATGACACTATCAACGAAATGACCCTGTCGACGAAATGATTTGTTGATGAAATGACCCTGTCGACGAAATGACCTTGTCGGCGAGATGACCCTGTCGACGAAATGGCCTGTCGACAAAACAACCCTGTTGAGGAAACGGCCTGTCGACGAAATGACCTAGTCGATGAAATGGCCTGTCGATGAACTGATTGTCGATGAAATGAACCAGACCCAATTTTAACATTAAGTGTGAAATAGAATAGTGTTAAGTAGAAGTAACATGTGGTTTGATCTGTAATAAATATGTAAACCTAACATTTGAAAAAAGAATCGTTATAAAACACTTCTCACCTTTTCAATAATATATGCCAACTTTCAAATTTAAATCTGAATTATAATTAATAAACTTAATCTTGCAGTTCGAACAAAATGCTAAGAGTCTACAACCGCCTCGGTAAATATCTAAACATCATGTTTGCATTCCTATAGTTCTTCGAACACTCGAATAGTGGTAATTAAGACTAAGTTTGATTATTCGAATAAGCATATTCCTGTCCTAATGTTTTTGATGCTGAATAAAAAATTTAAAATTGCAATTTAAGTGAGCATTAAGACTTTTCCACCATAAAAAAAACCTAGATTTTTTTTTACTTATGCAGACATAATTATTAGGTCTATGATTATTTTCATTTCTGTAAGAATTCGATTGAGGTCTATGTTTTTGTTAAAATGTATCTAAAAATGCTGAAAATTTTTACAGCAAAAAATTTAGCTTTTCCCTCCTTGAAATAATGCCTAAGTTTTCATTGTAATATATTTTTATCACTTTTAATTATTATTTTTATTGCTAACACTTACGTGTGCACAGCTTGCATCAAAAACAAATAGAAAGAGGTCAAATCAGGACTGCAAAAAAAGCAGTTTTTTAAAATCTAGCAACCATGTCACCTTTTTTAACAATATATGTATAAATAACTAAAACAAATTTTCACTTTGAATTCATCAGAATTATTTAATAACATTAACAGCGTATGAAATACGGCACAGATTTCAGCACAGAAATTATCTAATTTATTTCTTTTATTAAAAACAAAATTATCCGTTTGAAAATATCGCCTTGCAGAATAAGCTGTAGTAAGCAGCTGCAAACTTTCTAACCGGAACTAGAGCAGGTAAGGAGCTCGAGATTGTTATTGTTTACATTTATATTGAAAACACCATCCATAGTAACCTTCCAACAGGCGTGTCTTTTCTACCGCTGTGAATAGTCTTGTCTTTTAATACGAGGGTTGTAAATTAAATAGTTGCAACTTAACCTTGAAACTCACAGAAGGGCGGGCATGCGTAAATAGGGTATGGGTGCGGTGAGGTGGCGCTGTTGTCGATGTGTAGAGTGCAAAAAACAGTCGATTTGCTTAGAAGGGTAGTTGTTGCGTGGCGTTAAAGTGAGGAGTTTCGTTTCCATCGCTCTAAAGCATGTTGTGAAAAGGCTTAATGACGAAAAAAGACGAGATGCTTGAACCCATCGTGCTACTGTCTTATACGGTAAAACATTTGCTCTACAGGCTTCCACTAATCCTCGATAGCATTCTGTTGCATTTTTGCCACGGGAAACCTCGATTGTAAGCCACGACAGCTGATCACCTTTTGCAAACATGCTTTAGAGCGATGGAAACGAAACTCCTAACTTTAACGCCACACAACAACTACCCTTCTAAGCAGATCGATTTTTTTTTGCACTCTACACATCGACAACAGCGCCCCCTCACCTCTCCCATATCCAATTTGCGCATGCCCGCCCTTCTGTGAGTTTCAAGGTTAAGTTGCCACTATTTAATTTACAACNAGCTCGAGATTGTTATTGTTTACATTTATATTGAAAACACCATCCATAGTAACCTTCCAACAAGCGTGTCTTTTCTACCGCTGTGAATAGTCTTGTCTTTTATTATATTGTAAACGCTATTGTCAAATGCGATTTTTTAAAAGTGCAGAGATTAAAATCTCATTTTAATTAGCTAAAGGTTAATTATTATAACTAATTTAACCAGTATTTATCTTAGAAAAAAAACATTTTAATTGTAGTCCTCATTAAGCAATGGCCAATGAATTATTATAAAGGTTTCGTAAAGAAGGTGCCGATATTTCAATTTATTTACCGATAATGAAAAAGGACAACTGAATTAAAAACTGTTGCGGAAATTAAAATTAAAAAAAAAGGAAAAATTATCTTCTTCATTGTTCAATTGTAAAATTTCAATGGATGCAAGTGTGTTTAGAGAGTTGCAAGCAATGTAATTCTAAGTGGTGTCATAAGCCCACAAACTTTAGTTGATGATATGTTGTTGTTGTTTCTAATGTCACTTTTCAATACCAGAAAGCCTGCTTGCTAAAACCCAGCGAATTTAAGGCAGAGGATGATTTCGTGTTTTCCGGGTATTCCATCTATAGCCTGGAAATCGGCTTCAGCCCGTTTCCAGGCCACATCGCAACCCGTTTATAGGGCGGAGCCATTCATACATCCATTTATTCATCCACAGATCGTAATTTTCACCTGAACCAGAGAATGATCAATCTCCAATCCAGTACCCCCAGAGGTTTTAATTAGTAATGGAAACATTTAGGACTTTGTGACCAGACTGTTTTAACGTGCACCAGTCACCATTTACTACATGGGGAGTCTATGACCGGCTGGGACCTATCTCTTGACCTCTTAGACATTAGCCTACCAATCCGGACCAGGCGATGATATTATGTATAAGATCAAAGTGAGACCGCAGAATAGCAGCAAATTCGAAATTAAATTCTGGCCTTGGTAGCTCAGGGTTAGAGAATCTGAATCAATAAATCAATCTTGAAAAATACATCGAAAAATATATTTAATTTGCCTGTTTATAAGATATTCCTATTCCCCAATTCTCATAAAAATGAGAAAACGTGCATAGGAGAGTAGTGAGAGTTCTCAGGCATCATAACATAACCATGTTTTTCGTCAAAAAAAAAATTTAAAAAAAACTCTTTGGATATTAAATTTTACGAAAAGTAGTCAAATTTTACTGGACTATTATTGAATATTCATGAGCTATAAAACAACTGCAGGTGATATATTAAATCATTTCTATGATTTTTTAAATATATATTTTCATTTACAAATATGAAATATTTGCTTTCACACACATGCATTTTCAATCAAAAATGTTTATTTGAAACTTGCATTTTCTATGAAACGTAATAATAAATAAATAAATAAAAATATTAAACTATGTTCCTAAAATTGACTGAAAAGGAGAAAATAATTTTATTTTTGTCAGATCAAAGTTAACAGATCATCATTTCTGTAATGAACTTCGACAAATCACCAAACGTTCCTATAATGTGCCCTACGCCTTTCTTTTTTGATCTGAAAATAAAATTACTTTTTCCTTAGTCAACTTAAAAAACGTAGTTTACAAAATATTTACTTCATTTCACTACTTTCTTATTAGTTTTGTGTTTGTTAGCTGATGTCGAAATTAGGTGAAAATTTCAATTTTACAAAACAGTTTGCTTGCGCCATCTAAAAATTCATTGTACTATTTTTGTCACTAAGCATAGATCTCCAGATAAAAAAAGAGCAGTCAAACTAATATGACCATAGTTTAGGGCAATAAACTTTATCTATAGCGAACAAGAAATGATTGAAACTTGCACTTGTTTCTTCATTAAAGCTTGATTCGGTGGAGAGTGCTCAAATTTTAAACTGGTGTTCTTAGTCAGGGGATGCCAAATGGTTTCAATCAGTTCTTGATCATTACAAGAAGAATTATCGCCATGTTATATGCACAGAATACCTTGCATAAGTGAAAGGTATTCTGAAATCACTATCTTTTAGATTCCTTGTCAAAAAATTTTACTTTATATCCACATAAGGCAAATTAATATTTAAAAGATGAAAAACCAAATGTAGTGAATATTATTGAGAAAGAAGGGATCACGAGCCCCAAAACAAGTTTGTTTGCTGAAAGAAATTTTAAGGTGTTTCTGATAAACGAAGTTAACCAGCTCTCAATTTCCTGCGGCAATGAAACAGCCTTGGATGTTTTTAATTCCGCTTTCCTTAAAAGCGATTCGTCAGGGTTTGAAAACATTTTCGCTTTTTCCTCGTGTAAATATTGCGTTATGTCCCCTAATGTGTATTTTATTTAAAATGAATCTAATGTAAAATATTAAGGGCTTTGATTACGTAACACTCCTTGTATAATTTACAGCCATTCACAATTACTTCGACTTCTTCTTCATTTATACTAACATACACTGATCTGAAATAAAAAAAAAGTAAGAAAATAAAAAAAAGGAAAAAAATAAATTTTTAAATTCACATTTTTGCGTGTTTAAAAGTGAAAAAAATTAAGAATTGCGTCATGGGTAAAATGAAAAATGAGCAACACAGAACTGTTCATAAAAATATTTATCATCAAATTTATGTTCAAACTTTAAAAATAATGCACTTCCCTTTTTTTATTTCTGGCTAAGAGGATTTAAAATGTTTCTTTCTTTCTTCCGTTTAAAAAATGTTGTTTAAAATTTTTTATTTTGTTTTATACGCATTTACTTTATTATTTAAACGAGTATTGGACAAGGTTTACAAAGGTGAGATCGTTACATTTCACTTCTCATAAAGTTTACATTTACGGATTTCTCCCCCCCCCCTGTCATTTACAAAATGAGGTTGTTAAAAAAATATCTTTCACATATTCAACTATAAATAAGCTAACGACTTATAATTTTAATTTTTGACGCAATTTTTTTTGCATTCCATATGCTCTTAAAATATTGAGGAAAAAAAAAGCTTGTTTACAACTTACGAACTCAACCGTTTTTATTAGCGGTTAAAAAAGAGAAGAAAAAAGAAATAAATATATTGTGCAATCAAACGTCAAACTTTATCTCATCCCCGTAGCCTACAAAGGTGACTCAATTTCCACTCCTTTAAATTTGATACTGATTTCCTTGACTCGATAAACCTATCGATATTGCAAATACAAATAAAAAAGAGATAATTTTAGATTGGGAGAACTTGAGTTGTGCAGAAAATAATGAATCAGGAAACATAAAACATAAAAAAGCATAATTACATAAAGAAGAATAGTTTAAATTTGCGCCGTTATGCAAATTATTATCCTTTATTTAATATAAAACTGGAGAACAAATTTTGTGTTGCACTTATACAAACACTTGATTATGCCTAATTTTCAAATCTAAGATTAGTTCTGCTTTTAAAGCTACAGATTGTTGTTTAAAATGACAATTTTAGTCAGTTTTTTGCCGAAAAGTACAAGTTTAAAAACGTTATTTTTATAAAAAAGGGCTCCCGTAAATGTTGCGACAAACTCTATGGGGAGCTTTAGAGGACCTAAGAGTTTGCTTATCGCAAGAGTTTAAGTCATGGCTTCAACAATTAAAAAATTACTCTGATTTAACAGCTTCCCTGATTATCCGCAGTTAACTCTGGTATGTTTTTGACTGCCAGGCCATTATCGGCTCCCTCTTTCAACTTGGAGCACACCCCCCATCGAAATTCTCCATGGCCATCGGGCTCCAGAGCTTGCAAATCTTGTTATCAAGTCTTCTGGAGGACTCTAATCTTTGCACTAGCACTGTATGCATAGACACGACAGCAACAACAACAAAAACAACAACTCTGGTATGTACAAGGAGTGATCAAATGAAAAGGTACGAAACGACGTAAAAACGTAACAGTTAAATATTTGCTTATTCCGCCATGGGAGAACGCAGCGAGACATCTCGGGATGCGATTGGAGTCTCTGACTGGGATCGGAGCATGCGCAGGAGACAGCAGAGGCTGTTATCAAAAGCGCCGTCCAAATGATCCGGTGGTCCTTATGAGGACAGGATGGAGTTCGCGTTGCAAAATTCGACGATTGAGGAGCAGCGAGGTGTTAACCGATTTCTGACAGCGGAAGGGGAGAAACCGGCAGCTATTCATCGCCGGATGGTGACAGACCGGGGCTGCTCACGGAGGGTGCGGTTCTGCTCCATGATAACGCTCGTCCACACGTTTCCAGAGTCACACACATGGAACTGGCCAAGTTCAAGTGGGAGGCGTTAAACCATCCGCCCTACAGTCCAGATATGTCGCCCTGCGATTTCCATGTGTTTGAAGAAACACCTGAAAGGGAAGCGCTTCAACTCGGACGACATACTCAAGGAGGCTTTGAAGGACTGGGTCTCGTCACGGCCACAGGAATTCTGGGAAGAAGGAATCCTGCTGCTTGTTCATCAGTGGGATCGTTGCGCTCAGGCCTATGGTGTATATTTTGAATAAAGTCTACATTTGTACCCACCGTGTCATTTCGTACCTTTTCATTTGATTCCCCTTTGTATATATTGCAAATCTTTATTATCCCGAGAAAATTCGTGCGTAGCAGAATTTTTTAGGGCGTTTTGTTTTATCGCGTTTTTGCTCGGCTGGAAGCAATAATAATAACAATAATCTGCGGAGATTGGAAGTTTGCCAAGTTTTGCTGTTGGATTGTGGGACTGCACACGTGTTTTGTGCGATTTTACGTACGATGGTTGCTGAATTTACAAAGAAGAAAAAGTAACAAAAAATGGCGTATCACTTCACCGGTGTTTGGAAAATATCACCTTGTGCTGTTGTTCCTCGTTTTAAAAACTATCATACAAAGACTAATATTTACTTAAAATTTCAAACTTGTGTATTATGTTTTGTTTTAGTTCCTTGTATTTATTAATGAAATAAAAAAATAGATTGAATTTTGCACTTTTTCCCAAAAAATTGGCAAAGGAAGCGGCTAAAGTGAAGAAGTAAAGTTAAGGCTTTAACAATTAAAAAAATTCCAGTTCTGCAAAAATGATCCTATGCATGTAGTTTCCAAAATCTTTTTCTCTAACAGTTGCTTATCACATGAAGTAAAATTGTGACTTTAATAATTAAAAATTCAACTGTACAAAAATTAAAATCTAAAGCAGTACAAGGTTTAAAAATCCAGATCAAATTACATAAAAATTAATACTTATAAGTCCGTAAAGTTTGTTTGTACCGAATATGTTACGGAACAAAAAATGTGATATACCATTGTTTTTATTGTAATAATTACCGCATAATCACCGAATCACTCTAATTAAATAAATATTATTGTAAAAATGACGGTATAATATTTCGCTGTAAGAATAGATTTTACGGAATTGTAATTTGATCCGGAATTGTTTACAGTGTAGTTCCCATCTTTTTTATCTAACGGTTGCTTATCAAAAGAATTAAAGTAGTGACTTTATTGTAGTAGTGATTTTTACCTAACTGTTACTTATCACAAGTTGTGGATTTAATAACTTAAAAAAGAGCTCTAAATATTATCTAAAGCACGAGCGGTTATCTATCGCAAGAGTCAAAGCTAAAGTGAAACTATACTATCAGAAAATATACAATATCAAAGCTACAATTCTTCAACAGCCTGATTGCGTATTTCATAAGAAAAGAATAAAAAAAGAAACTTGCGAAACTCACAATCAATGAGCCAATATTCAAGAATATTGGTCCAATGAGGGTCCAAGTTATTTTGCTGCTAGGGTAATGTCATGGAGGTATTAGAGAATTGAGAATTACTATTTCTGTTTGAGGCATCGTTTGTCGGAAACTATCAATTTTTGGTAGTGTAGATGGAAACTTCTGATTAGTATGTTTTGAACTACAACATATTCAACGGGATACCTGCAAGTGACGTAGTGTGGGTAACTCGATGCTGATTGGTTGTTGAAACATGGCATTTATTTACGTTAGCAACTGTGCTTTACATTTATATTTTGAATAAGCCAAGCCCGTCAAGTATCAATTCTGGCAAGTGGCACATTCGATATTTTTTAACAACGATTTAAATTCTTCCACTATATATTTATTACTTAACTCAAGGACTGGCAAGAAGCCATGTAAAACATAAACAAGCTAATTATGCATCGAAGTTGCCAGGTACACAAAACAAATATATATCACGGCTACAATAAAAAGCAGAAAAAATAATAAGTATAAGTTAAGTAAAAGACATAGACGAGAAAGAATTATATTTCTACGAATTCGATTATCGATACAGCACTGTATTTACTTAACTTTACATTAATTAATATTCTATTTATGTGGACAAGCTTAGCTCGCCTTTAACTCGTCATTTTGTCTTTAACCAATCAGCTGTTGCTGACGTCATAGTTCACATGTGTGGGTGTTCGTGATCTTCTTCTTCATGAAATGCAAGCACCCAATTTTCAGCCAATATGACAGCGTTTTAATTTCCATACGATTTGTGTGGGGTCCTTCGTCCTTAGATTGCATAACTTTGATATAAAATAAATAAAAAATATAATAAATAAAATATATAATAAATAAAAATGTAATAAATGAAAAATACAATAAAAAATATAATAAATTTATTATTTTCTGATAGATGCAAGATAATAGACAGAATTTTTAGTCAGAGCCACAAGGATTTTATTCAGAAGTAGTTATACTCAAGATTTAAAAACAGCAAGGATTATATACTAGTTTGTTTGTGAAACAAACAATAAATAATTGCACAGCAATCATTAAGGGTCGGCATGTAACAGCAAGCTGTGAAGGAGTAAAACCCCTTGTTTTTCTTAAATAGTAACAAATTTTTGAAAGTAATCTTCTGTTACAAACTATTTTTAAACAAATTCTGCATTCAATGTGTCTCACAATTTTCAAAAATTTCTTGAACTTAATCTTCTTTTGCAATTTTTTTTGAATAACTTATAATTCTAATGTCATGTTTGAAATAGTTCAAAATTTTAATGGATTTTTCCCCCGTTTGAGCTGCTTTCTGAAGTAGATAAAATATAAATCTAATCCTGAAAGAAACACCTATAGGAAAACAAAATATGTTTTACATTATAATAATTCCATATAAAATATTTGTTAAGTTCAACGGTTTTAGGAAAATTTAAATTTGAAACTCTTTATTTGTAAGAGGGTGTTCCGTAAAGACCTCCCTTATTGTGTGCTTTTAGAATCCATATGAAAAATGAAAACATTAAAGCATGCACAATAGGAATCAGAAAGGAAAACTGAACAAAATAAAAATCAGAAACCTGACAGGTCACAGGACATAAAGAATCACGTAATAAACACGATGAAATGGATTGAAGTAGAAAGGAGTTGAAAGACGATTGTTAGAAACATCTTCAGGTTTCAACCACCACTTAAACCCGGTTTGTTTATTACATTCACTTTTCTCTTTTGTAATTGTCAAAGTTCGAACACAATTTTGTTTTTTTCATCAACTAAATATCAAATTGCGTCCCTCATGTGTATACTTCTTTGTTTTCATTAGTGAAAAATATTCAAAAAATACCTATAAAGGGTGATCTTTATGGAGCACCCTGTATAACTACATTGAATACAATTGCTTTAGCTACAAATTTTAACATACATACAAATTATTAAAAGAACCAGAAAATAGCGTTCTCTAGTTTTGCGCAAAGGGTCTAGGTGGTTTTGATTTCGTAGAGAAAGTATCACTGTACCTTTTCCCCCCGACATACTATAGATTACTTTGAGATTTAATTCAGAATTCGGAATATGTTACATTAACACACGTGTAGACATTATTTAAAAGTAAACAATTTTTTGTAACTATGCAAATAGCTTTTGTAATTTAGTTTTCTTAAGAGCTGAAGATACTAGAGGAGAAAAAGATATTATGACGCCTTGACCAGACAATAAAATCCATAAAAATAATATAAATAATTGAAAACGCTGTGCTCTTTTTAAAACCATACTAGCTAAAAAAAATTGAAAAATAAAAATTATTGTGCTCTTTTTAAAACCATAATACAGTCAAACCGCGATATCTCGAACTTGAAGGGAGAAGAGAAAAAATTCGAGATATCGAAAATTCGAATTATCGAAAATTACATGTTATCGATGGTAGAATAAAGAAAAATGCTCTTTACATAACTTATTTACTCTATATTTATTCTAAAAACACTTTTTACACTTTCATTTAAGAAAAGATTCAATTGTTGTTTGCTTTAGAGATGTGTAAGAAAGTTTGTCTATAACACTTTCTAAGTGGACTATAGCTTTAAATGTCTCCTCTGACATATTCGGCTGCCTCTCAGTAAATCTCCTTACAGTGTCCACTGCAGAAAGTGCTTGTTTCTTAGTAACATTGGGCGGTAAATCTTCGATTTCCTCATCCTCTTCTTCTGATAGTTCACAAGAAGCTTTCGTTTGAGCGATGATATCATTGTCATCCCACTGACCACACACCGGTACTGCATCATCTACGTTTACAAAGTCATGAAATTCCATGTCATCAAGTTTCATGAGTCCGGTTAATCTGCTCCAATCATTTTCGGTGCAGTTTTCAGCAGAATTAACGATATTTATTGTTTGACTACTTTCGTGATCTTAAATGAATCCAGACTTCTTAAAGCCATTCATTATCGTTGAGGAAGACACATCATTCCATGCCTTGTCAGCCATTCTTAAAATTTTTTTATTTTTTTTGGAATATTTTTTTAATTTTAGAAAAAAAATCTACACTATTTATGGAAAAAAATTCGAGTTATTGAGGATCTAGAAAGAAAAAATTCGCGAAATCAAGTTCTTTTTTTTTAACATTGAGTGTATAGGAAATTTGAAGAGAATTTTTTTTCCTTCGAGATATCGAAAAAGTCGTGAAATCGAGGTTCGACTGTAGTTCAAAAAATATTGATTAATAAAAATTATTTAAATTTAAAAAAGAACCTAATTTATTGCATTTTTTATAGAATTTTTGTTTTGACCAGAAAAAAAGCAAAATATTTACTGATATGTAAGTGCCAGGATAAATTAAAGCAACATCTTATACAAACCAATTATCAGGTTTTAACTTAATAGGCTTATCAGAAGTTGAGAAATCTTGCTTGAAAGGTTAAAAAATCTAAATTGAAAAACATGGACTTTCAAACAAAACTTTGAATAAATAATTTCAATCAAAATATTCAAATTTGCAGATGATTCCAGTTTAGAAATACTGTGTGTGTTAATTTTTGTTTTCTGAGAGTTGGTTTCAATAATTTTGCCATAACTTTGGTAATTTGTTTAGTATTATCGAATAGTGGATGTCAAATTGCTCAGAATAAAACAGGTCATAACATATATATCTTTTTAAAAAAATTTAAAATTTTGTTAAGAAAAACCCTCTTGACCACCTTAACAGATGCATATATTTTTTTAACTAATTTTTCTAAGAATTGAATTTTCTTTTTTTTTTCTTCTTCTTTTTTTAATGTTTAAACTGAATAAATTATTTTTAGTATAACTTTTAACCTGTTTATTATAATTTTGTTTAGGTCTATGCGAAATATTTTTTCTGATCGCTAAATTTAGATTTTGTGCTATTGTAATTGAACCTAACTTTTTAATTCTATTCTAATTTGCTTGTTTCTTTCTTTTTAATTTCTTTTAAAGGATAAATTATGTCAAAAATTAAATTTTTCTTTGTATTACTAGTGCTGCCATCTAACAACGAAATAGAAGTTCACATCTGTTCTATACTATTATTAGTACTATTTTAGTAAAATGAACTAAGTAGGACTATTTTAATAAAATGAACTAAGAGTGGGAAATAATACTATTCCCGGAAAATAAGTGTTTAAATTTACTAACGTATTAGAAAATTTATTTTTGTCTTATTTGTTCACTGACCACAGTCGCACATGAGAAAAATTATAAAATGGCATGGCAGGAATGATTTTCTCTGCCAAGCCGAAATCCTAGGCACACCCTTAATTTGAAACCCGTATGCATAATACTTAATTTAAGAAAATATTGTACTTAAAGTTTTAAGAGCTTATTATGATTTTTTTTACACGAAACCATAAATATATGCTGCTTTGAACAATGTCCTTTCCAAAAATGATAGAAAAAAGAGGGTCATTTGAGGTCACAAATTAGAATTTAAGCGAGAGAAAAAAAATGCTATCGTAAAATTAAAATCTACAGCTGAGCAGGGTAAAAACTAAAGCCTGTTTAATGGCTGAAGAAAACATAAAAAAGTTGAAAGATGATAATTAGAAACCTCGTTAAAGTTCAACCTAAAACCAAATAGGTTTTTGATGGTTAACAAATATGTTTTTGCTTATTCTGTACCCATCTCCCTTTATTATGATTTATCAGATTTTGAAGAAATAAAATTCGTTTTCCTTCCCGCGCTAGAAAAATTTATTTGCAACCGCCAATGTGCAAAGTAATCTAAAACTCGAATTGCACCTAGATTCCAAATGACGATAAATTCCATTTGGCGCTTAAATAGTGATGTGAATTTCGCTTGTATGCTGTTCAAAAACGAAATAAACTTTTGGTAGAGCTTAGAGCTTCAGCTTAGTTGGCTATTTTTAACATGAGTTGCGTTGATTTTGGGGGATCAAGTGGCAAATATGCAAAACAATGGGGCCTTACTTGCGTCACTTAAAAAAGCTGAGTTTTTTTATATGGTATATTTTAAGGCGTTCTCGAGACAGCTGGACAGTTCTCATACGGACAGCCATATGCCGGACACCCTTAATGGTAAGGAAAATTGAACCCTACTAAAGTCATTTCATAAAAACTGAATTTTATATATTTAACTTTGGCCAACCATTTTAAGATGTTTTCCTAGCAGCTGGGCAGTTCGCATTCGGGAATCCATCTGCCGGATATTCTTGAAGGTTAATGAGACGTGATTGTACTAACCCAAATATATAAAATCACAATTCTATTTTACTTGTCCGCTTATTTGAATATTGCGGAAAATTCGATAGCAGTATGATATCTTTCATAATTATTCGATAATTATTTTTACGAATTTAAATATTTAAACTTAGTTCTTTCACAAATGTCCCGAAGCAAACCAGTAATGAATAATGATTTTTCATGTTGTTGTTTTATTTTATATCCGTCGTTGAACAGCTGACCGAATTTTTAGGTTTACGGCTACTAATGTTCAATTCCGCAGCCTTGTAATTTTGAATCAATCCAGAAGACAAGGGAACTCCTGGATCAGTACCCTAGAGGTATTGATTTGTTATGGGAACATGGAGGACTTTGCGACTCGACAGATTTAACGTGTATCAATCACTATTTACTTCACTGGGAGTCATCGGCCGGCGAGGACCGAACCCACGAACTGTTGGACATCGGCCCAGTGGCCTACCAACAAGCCTGTCTCGGCCTCTTATGTTGTTGTTGTTGTGGTCGTCGGCCATTAAAGCACTTGGGCCGATTGTTCTTGTTTCCCGAGGCAGAATTTATCTACCACCTGAGGCGGAATTCTGAGAGACTGAATTCTCTACCTTTTGGACATTAGCCGAACGCCCTACCAACGAGGATATTCTGGTCCAGGCGATGATAAGATCAAAGTGAGGCGGCAGAATAGCTGTGAAACGAGTACAAAATTTTTTTTTGTGAACTTCAGAGGCGTTAAGGAAGTTAGAAAACTTGAAAATCCCCGGTAATGGGATTGAAACTTTTCGGCTTAGTTTCAGAAGCGCCGAAACTGTTTGAGAACTTCAAAGTGCCCTAGTAATGTACATAAAATTCAGCTTTTATAAAATAGCGCTAGAGCAATTCCAATGCATTAACCTTTGAGGTTGGCTGGCAGATGATTTTCCTCGTGCGAACTGCCCGGTTGCTTTTAAGACACTTTAAAATAGTTTGCTCAATTCGCATATATGAAATATAGCATTCATAAAATGGTGTAGTAAGGTCCGATTTTTTCAACCATTTAAGGGTCTTCGGCGGGTGGTTTTCCGTGAGCATACTGTCGGGTTACTTAAGAAACATATTCAAATAGTATATACTAAATTCAGCTTTTGTAAGGTAACGTATCTAGGGCCCCACAATTTGCATATTTCCAATCTGTTACCTGTAATGTCAATACAATGTTAGTAATAGTCAACCGTTCTTTTACTCGCCTTGGTGAATTTTCGTAGAAAATGTTTCAACCTTCATACTATATGACGTAGGTCTGGTGTTCACGAGCTCTTGCTGAGTTAAATTCTCCAGAAAGCTGTTGCCAATTTTCTCCGATAAAATTCTAAAGATTCGTTCTTCTTTCTGTCAGACCCCGAAGCGAACTGAACTGAAGTAACCATATTAATCAAAGATTTTGAAAATAAAATTTATTTGAAAATATTTAGCGTAGAAGAATGAAACATCCTATCAATAATTGCTTCAAAATTTGGTTTTATGTTAGGTAGTTCACTTTGCAGATCTGAGCGTCATATTGCCCAATTTTGAACTTGTTTTGGGAAAATGGATAAACTGAGACTAAATAAAATAAGCTAAATTATGATTGAGGTAAAAATGAAAAAAAATTTTTATTGGTTATCGAGAAACTATAGTTCCTTATTGTTTAATTTAATTTTTTTACTTTGAGGGGAAGTAGTAATGATATTTTTTTATAAATACATGTGTCTTTTATAATTTATTTTATAATAAAAGAATTTATTCAATTATTTTTTTATTCATATCAACTTAAATTTCAGGAAAATAAATAAATTATTTAAGAATTAAAGGATTATTAATTGTATATTGAAATAATATGTTTCTAAATTCATAACTAGTTTAAAAGCAGTCTTAAATCTCGGAACTCCAGTGACGCTTCTACGGAACCCTAGGGTTCCGCTGAATATGTTTCTAGAAATGCTGTTCCAGAAAGTTGAACATTGGACGAAATTGCGACGCTAAGATTCCACTCCCACTAACAAGAAATTGAGTTTAAGGAAACTTTTTAAACTTAATAAACATTTATTTAAAAAAAAAAATAACTATATTACCTTCCACAACTCTAGCACAAAACTTCCTGAAATCAGATGTTTTCAATCAACCTCGTTTGAGCTTCATCCCGTTTTTTATCACGGCATCTAAATTGTTAAAAAAATGTTTTCTGTAATTTCTCTTCAAAATAAATTGTGCTGGCAAAATTACAATTTAAAAAAATTTAATCCTTTTTGTTAAAAAATCACTTAAAAGTATTTATGAAACAGAGCCTGGTATTTATATACAAAAAAAAATCAGATTTAAATGACCTGATTTACCTTTTGTAACAAAGCATGATAAGGAATCCAGAATTAATCAGACCAAGGACAAAACCAATTACAGAAAAATACATTATTGATGCTAATGCTGATAGTGCTCCATATGGAAGTTTAAGTTCTGAAAAGAAAGAAAATCTGATTGTAGAAAGAGAGTCGCGATGTTATGTGAAAAAGTATTTGGCAACAATCGTTTTGTGAACAATCACAATTTTATTTCAATTGGAACAATACTCTTAGGATAATAAGAATTCCATTATTTTTATATTAATTTATTAAATAAAGCACTCTCACAACACACTGCAAAAAATTTCTGTAAATTTACCGAGAGATAATATATGTTCAGTCACGAAAGTTTATATTCAGATGCAAGTAACCTTGTTTTATAACCGGCGTTGAACAGTCCAATTCTTAGTTCACGTTTATCAATGTTGCCTTGTAGTTTTGAACGCAGTCCAGAGGTCAAAGAAACTTCTGGATCAGTCAAAGGGACAAATTTAGCATTCGTGGAGGACTTTTTGATGGGATTATTCCACATTTGCGTTACACGGAGAGGAAGATCATGAAAACCTCCAAAGGGCCGGACGACAAGAGGATTCTAATCCATAATCCGGTTACTACTGAGAATGCTTTACCTCAGCACTTTGGTTGACGCGAGACGGGAGCAGGATTCGTATCAACCAGTCACCGATGGAATTCGAACCTAGATCACGTAATTGGGAGGCAAACTCTCTATCTCATGAGACACAGCGGCTCATATAACAGAGTTCTTAATTAACAAAGTTACAAAAAATACTAATATAAAATATTTCAAACCATGATTCTTACATCTTCGTTATATATATATATATATATATATATACATTATATATATACAGTGGAACCTGTCTAAATTCACCACCCTCGGGACCAAGTCAAATGGTTACTATATAGAGGTGGTCACTTTATGAAGAGTCTTTAAAAAAGACTTTTTAAATAAGACTTGCAGAAAATGGTCACCCTACTCAGATCTCACTTTACCCAGGTGGTCACTTTTACAGGTTCCACTGTATATATATATATATTTCAACATTTTTCGTGAATAAAATTTTANAAGAAAAAGAAAAATTCTTATTAAATTCAAAATAACTTCGAGAAATCCCGAAACAAAATTTCCTCTTTTAACATGCATGGTTAGGAAAACGAGAAGATTCAAGATTCGTAATTATTTTAACATTTCATTTCAAGATTTATAATATTTTCTGAGAAAAATATAAGTTAAGAACTTTCCCCACATTATAAAGATATTCTTTAGGTAGAATATTTAAAATTTCCTTTCCAATGAATACGAAGCAAAGACAACGCAAAAGCTGTAAAAAAATGAAATATTTTCCATCATGAATAATTCATTATTCATTTAATCATGTACTTAAAATATGCACCAATTCTTTCACAAAACCAAACTTCTTCACCTTTTACGGAATTTATATATTTGAACGAGAAACCTTTGTTAAAGAAAACCGTATTTTTCCTGATAATATTTTTGAAAACTATTTGATGTCCTCCGCTAATATTTTTTTTCTTTATTTATTGGAGACATGCATGTGAATTGAATATATTTGAGTTGATTGTTTTCTATGCAACTCTGTCATTACATGTTGCTTTGGTAAAAAAGATTGATCCAACATAAAACTTTTGTTCTGAAAATGTTTGTTATGAAATTGATTTTTTCGAGAAGAATAGTTTTATCTGAATTTACATAAAAGTATATCAGGTATCCGAAAATTGAAGATTGACCAATTTTTAAGAAAAAGGAAACAAAAATCAATAATATAAAAAAAAAATTTAAAGTATATTTAAAGTACAGTATTTTGATTGTGTTAGTTTTCTGCTGATGCAGAATGCTACAAAATTGTAACTTTGAAACTTCCTGGATAAAAAAGTAGTTTATAAAATAAATTTCGTTATGAAATACGCTTAAAGTTCATAACATAAGCGTATATATATATATATATATATAGCGTATAAGATTCCATAATAATTTAAAAAATAATTTATGTGTCTATTTTCATTATAAGAGCTAAAAATTCACTGAGGAAAACACGGTTTTTAAGACTTAATACTTTTCTCAGAATTATCTCATTGATTTTAATAATAATAATTATTATTATTTTGGACTAGTCCAAACATAAAATTTCTATAAAATTAAATTGTAATTAATAATCAATTTATTGACAAAATGTATTTTTACTTACTCTCGCAATTGCCTTCAAGAGGATTAAACGTGTATCCAGAAATACAAGTGCAAAACTTTATGGGACCTATCATCTGGCAACTATCTGAATGAGGTCCACAATCACATTCTGTAAAAAATGTAACGTGAAAAAGCATGCACATTAAATGAATGGTTAAATGAATAAAGGAAATGTCAAAAATGCTACAGTGGCAGCATCTTTCACGTATGATAAAAGAAAAGGATAAAGATAAAGTTTCTTACCCATTATTAGCAATTAAAAGAAATTGTACGTGTTGCGCGCAAAAAAAGAGAAACAGAAGATAAATAAACTTTAGATATTGATTTTTCCTTGCTATTTTTTTTTTCTTTTTCAGTATTTTTATTTGTTTTTGAATGAGATATTATCCATCACATATAAACGTTTTTTTCTCGTGCATACTTATCATGGGCACAAAGCTTCATTACTTTCGAAATTTAATGTAATCAAAATTTAGGTATTACGTCTATAAATATACGTAGCTCAAAAATAATTTTTTATCCAATTTAAAACAAATTGCATAAAAAATAATAAAATGTTTGCTTCTGCACTTACAAAAGAGGAGTTCTTATATTATTGACCATACTGCCATTTTGATTGACATATATTGTTTATTTAAAAGCACGTAGATTAATGCAAAAATAAACGTGAAGATGATGTTAATGACATCGACAAAATAATTACTAATTATTATTTTATTACATTATTTTAAATAATATTAAGTTGTTTTGAATAATACATAGCCTGATTTGAATACATCTTGAGGAAATATTTAAGACTGATGGATTAGATCAGTCGGAAAACTACGTTTATGTTTCATAAATGCTTAATTCGATCTATCCTACTTTATGTATACTTTTTACATAATTCTTTCAAAAAACTGCTTTGATACGTACAAGCCATACGACATTAGTGAGTATAAATCACATAATTACCTAATCAATTCATTCTTTTAAAAAAAGCAAGAAAAATGAAAGTGAAACAATTTTTGAGCAAAAAATAGAGTTTTGAGTGAATAATCTAATGTGAAACAGAAAGATTTTCGACATGAAAGTTTACTACATAAGAAGTGTTCTTTTTAATCATTTTTTACTAAAAAAACTATTGTTTTGTATTTAAGTCAAAATTTGTCCACTCAGTTTCACGAATCAGTGACAAATTAAATTAAAGACAGTGGTTATTAATATTTTTTAATAGAACAGATTTTACAATTGTAATGAAAAAATAATGTTATTCAATGAATGATTAATATTTCGTATTAAAAACCACTTAATTGTGTTTATGCGTTGATTTTTCCTTAACTTTCAACACAAAATTATATGAATTGGGAAACATATGGAAAAAAGTTATAAACTAGTTAAATATTTAAAAAATATGTATTTAGCATAATTATACAGGAAAGTTGAGCTAATATAGGATACTCAAGATAATACCAAAACTAGATAATAATAATCTTTGACCATGGTTACTTAGAAAAATTTTTTTGACAAAAATGATTGTACTTTTTCCAAAAGCATTTTAACAAAATTTATAAATTGTTCCCTCCACGGAATATTAGACTTCGCAAGGAATAGTTTCACCTAAACAATTAAATGTTGCTCTTACCTTTACAAACGCCATCATTAAGAGTGTAACCTGATCTGCAAGTACAGTATTTTGTGTCATTTACGAAAGAACATTCTGAAACTCCATGTCCACAATCACACTCTGGAATATAAATGAATATTTAATAAATCTCCCAAATTATGCATTGATAAATTCAATAAAGGAAGCAAACTACAATAAATGCATATTATTTTTCGTTTTTTTTCGGGAAGTATTTGCAATCATAGGTTGCTGCAAGTGGAGTTACTTTCGAAACAAATTCATGAAATTCTATTCTATAGAAGAGATAATTAGGAACTCTTTAATTAAGAATCTCTCTGGTGTTATATTTGTGAGTCTTTGAAATTTCCTTCCGACTTCAATAGAGTTAAATTTTTCAATTTTTTATTCGTCCACATTTACAGCTGTAGGCGTCTAAGTTATTATTCATGGCAGGAAGTTGTAATTAATCTATAATTATTTACTTGCAGGTATATATTCCTCGAAACTAAGTAATAATTTTCGTGTTATAAGATTAGTCATAAGCTATAATTTTTAAGTTATAAGCTGAAATTATTGCTTTTTCGGAAGTTTTTCTATAAGAATTGAGGGAAAATCCGCAAATCGCCCCCACATGAAGTTTTTAAGAAGCTGCTCCCAGGAAACATAATAATACCCTTACGCAGGGCACCAAATGTTTAAAAAATGTTGGTAACCAGTAAAAATATTAGTAATTTCCCATTTTTACATTAAAATCCTATTTATTAGCACAATATTAACATAAAACTAGGAACCAGAAATTTTAGGGAATGTACGACGGTGCAAAGATAAAGAAAACAGAATTTTTGTTTGCTTCAATAAGTGTTGAAAAATCAGACGAGAATGGAGAAAACAATATCGCTCAATATCAAATCTCCAACCGAATTTTTTTTAGATAAATATTGAGCTACAAAAAAATATCGATTCATAATTAAAAACTAAAAATATAGTTGCCAGTAAAAATGTATTGGTCGCAATGGAAACCGGTAGACCGTATTTCTCGAGCCTTGCCCCTTTATCTTCACGAATATTCTTGTTTTAGAGCATAACCTGATTTGTATTTACAGAGATTTTTGTCGTTTACGTGAGAGCATTCTTGAACATACACCCACAATTGCATAATTAATAAGCTACTTAAAACCTGCTATGTAACTAATTAATTTCTAAAATCAGTCAAAGGAAATAAAGTTACAAATGCAGAAAACTTTTTAAGGATGGGTTTGAATGAATTTGGGTTGCTAAACTTGCAAAATGTTTAAGAAAGAAGCCTTGGATATTTCCTTTCTAATCAGGGACAATTTTCAAAGTTTGGTTCAATAATATTTGGATTTTCGTTTTGTTCGTAGATTACTTAGGTTTATCAAATTTTTATCTGCACTGGCCAGCAAAAGTTTAGCTTATTCGGTAGTTTTGCAAAGGAGCTTTAATATAAAAATAGTGAAATATTCTTTTCATAGAGTAAGGAACAATTTAAAACTAGATTTGACAATACTCGCTGGCCACACATATTTTCACAAAGCTTAGATTAAACCAGAGAATTAAAAAGGTCTTCACCTTCACAAATGTCTTTGTTTAGAGCGTACCCTTTCATGCACACGCAGCGCTTTTCACCATGCATATAACAGCATTCTAAAGTTCCATATCCACAGTCACATTCTGGAATATAAGTACATGAAAGAATTTTTTTTTTTACGTGTATGATTTATAGTAAAACTAAAACGAAACAAATTAAGAACAGTCGAACAAAATTGTTTAAAAAATTGAACAGTTGTGATCGAAATCATTGAAGAGACAAATGCCTCTTTAGTTGAAAGAGATAATCGTCATATTTAGTCACAATATTTCTCACACTTAAAAAAAAACATTTAAAATTTTTTTTTTAAAGTTTTACAGTTTTATAATACAGTTGATATGCAGCATTATATAAGTATTAGCAATATGTTTTGTTTATAATTAATAAAATTTACTAAATTCAATCATAAAATTAATTATAAAATAATACTTTCTTATTCAGGTATTTGTCTGTTTTTAAACAGCTTGAACTCTACAGCTTTGTCTGTTTTTAAACAGCTTGTGCACGCACGCACGCACGCACACGCACGCACGCATATATATATATATATATGTATGAACTTTTATATATATTTTATATATATGTTCAAAATGAAGAATAAAACAAAGAAAAATTATAGATATATGAAAAAAAAGGGGGGGGAAATAATAAGTAAAAAAA
>NC_092205.1:25743538-25746333 GCF_043381705.1 Parasteatoda tepidariorum | reverse complement strand
ATATATATATATATCAAGCGATGTCCAGTTCATACAGTTAGATAAAATATATTCGATACAGTTAGAAAAAGTACTTTTAAGGTAATTATTAATTATAAATTTCAAACAATTCTCGTTATAAATCTAAAATGAAAAAAAATAAGATGTTATCTTAAAAAGTACTTGAAATAGCAGACTTATGGTGGAATTTATTGTTCAAAACAGTATAGCTTAATTAAAATTTTTAATTTAATCTTTCTATTTAACTTTTTTGAACACACATATTAAAGTATTACATTTTCATAAGCTAATTATTTTCTACAGTAAACAAAGCTCTTCGTTTGTAGTACGAATAGAGTTTACACACTCTATTCGTTTAGAGTATATAAACTCCATTCTTTATTAAATACAGTTTGCCTTGAATACATTGCTATAGCAATGTATTCAAGGGAAAATTTGTAATCTTTAATAATTTTTAATTTAATTGTTACTTCGAAATGGACAAATTAAATTTTATATATTATTTCTTAAACTAAAATAATATTTGTATGTAGAAATCCAGCCTAATTGGCGAGTTTCACTTTCGGTACATTCCTCGTATGTACTTTTATTTGAAAGCTACTTCAAAGGTATTCTAAAAATCTCTTCTTAGTTAACTATTTTACTTGTAGCACAGATTATCTGTCAAATTCAAGAATAAAAAAATAAATGAATTAACAAATACATTTTATTGATATTTTTGCTTTATAGAACAAGATTACTGTTCCTCACCAGCAGCAAGGCGACTGAATATACTAACAAATATCTGCCAGATTTCGGGCGCCACCGCTTTTGTGGAAAATTTGACAACCTATAGTCTTTCTGGAATTATTGCAATATTTTATAGAATAATTAGGTAATTATTATGAATATTTCATAGTATTCAAAAAATTACTTTATATCACGCTTTCAGTTTAGAAATTAATCTCTTAATGTTTACAACAGTTTGAGAGATGCTTCCAAAAGATGCCGATAAATATTAGCAGATTTTTTGAACATTTAAAATTTTACATTTTTAAAAAAAAGTGGCCATGCCTTTAAAAATGTTGCTCCTGTTAAAAGTCGATCACTAGCAGAAATTCCTAATTTTGCCCAAGGAATTAATTAAGGGATTAATTATATCGAATGGTGATTAAACAATTGCCTGCTAGTCTACTCCAGATCACCATTTTTTCGTCAAAAATGCATCTTGTGTGCACTTAATTACAGTGTTTTTTTTGTAATAATTATGAGTAATTTATCAAATTATTATGGAATAAATAATTATCTTGAATATTTTATAATATTTTAAAAATCACTGCATGCTTGTTTCGTAATTTTTTAATACTAGAAAGGAACATTGTAACATTTTAAGAAATGCTTCGAAAGACATGGTCTATATTATTAATATCAACATTTTTTGGCAATCGCTAACTGGCTAAAGTTTAAAATGTTACCACTGACCGCTGGTCTGTAACAAAAACTCCTAATTTTGCTTCATTTCAATTTATGCGATCTACATGAATGTACTCACCAACATCGTTAGAGCATTTAGTTGCTATTTCTTCGCTGCTGTCACAACCACAATCACTTCCAAACACTGCATAAAACAGATTTACGCACAAAAATAATGTGAGAAATAAACTCTGACCTGCCATCTTTGAATTTTGGCGAGCTATCCGTTATTGATCTCATAACTTATTAAAGAAAATAAATATTTATAAAGAAATTAATTTTATCTCAATATATATGTGTGACAAATCAATATATTTGGCATTTGATAAGAGTGTTTTTTTTTATCTGAGTTATCGTAATAAATTACAGTTGAGCATACTTAGAGCATTATTTCATTTGTATTATTAAAATCATTTTGATGTTTTATGTGATTATTATCTACAGGTGGATTGCGTATTCGGAGAAAAAATGTATAAATAAATAAAATAGTCTATTTTTACAAGGAAATTTTTTTATCAATTCTTCGTCCGATGTGAGTTGTATTTTCGTTACCAGGCGCAATCGTTAAACGAATAAATCAGCATTATTTACATCCTAAAAATGTTAACTTACAATGAACCATGTGAAAAAATTAGGAAATTTTATTGCTGACATGTGACCAGTTGTAAAATTTCTTAACGATGGCTACTTTTTCATAAATTGAAAATTTAAAAGAACTAAGAATACTCTTGATATTGAGATTTGAAGCATTTCTCAAGGTATAGTAAATATTGCAAGGATCATATTTAAAATAAAGAAAATTTTTAAGAAAAAAGTGTAAAATAAAGTAATTTATATACATTTATAAAATATTCATCCTAATTCTATATTCAATTGAAAAAATAGTTACAAAATGCACAGCGGGTACATTTTTGACGAAAAAAGTGGTGATCAGTTAGCGCCGAGAAAACAATATTTTAATCGCCAATTGCTCCATGGTTAGTGGCGACCGTTAATTTTACTAAATGTTGTAGACCTACGATGAACATATAATTCTTCCTCTCTAGTAGAAAGTATTCAACCTTTTACATTTTTCACACCTTACTTATCTTAATTTTCATCAGTTATGGTCAGATATAAATTTAAATGCACACTGTAATATATACTTTTTTTGATTAAAATGATTTGATAATGAAAATTCGACTCGAAAATTCGAAATTCACAAAATCAGACACAAAAACACACCTTCTCTTCACTAATAATTCTTCTTTTCTAGAGGAAGGTATCGGTTGCAAAATGTTCAACCTTTTACAATTTTCACATCTTATCATTTTTATGGTCAGATGTAAATTTAAATGCATAAA
>NC_092205.1:25736942-25743038 GCF_043381705.1 Parasteatoda tepidariorum | reverse complement strand
ATATATAAAGACTAAATAACGTTTTTACAAAGATTTATTAATATTCCCTTTGCCACACACTATTACAAACATTAGCCCCTATCCCACTAGTGCACGTGCTCTCCAATATTTTTCTACTGTAAACGCTTTTACAACGAAAAAAGTCTCTAATTGGGACCGTTTGCTTTTTATCAATTAAGAACAACTGAAGTTTCATTTTAATAATTTCTAAATATCTGGGTAAATCGAAGTTAATTAGCCTAAAATTGACAGTGATGCTTAAATCACCAGTTTTTAGCAAGATGGAAGTCAAAAATTCTGACCACATGCTGTTTATGAGATAAATTAACAGATATAAAAGAGGTGTCAAAAGAAAACTGAAGAGATAGCAATTCCTTTCGTAATTCTAAATCATTCGGGCGTCATGGTGGTTAGGATATATAATATAAGACTAAAATACACTATCCTAATTCATTTACGTGAAATCCCGTTCTACAGACAACAAGCGTAAATAACAGTTAAGGAGATTCATTTGCATAAATATATATGAAATCGGAGACTACTTTACTGTACTGTTTAACTAACAGGACAACCTACAGTGTCTCCGCATCTATTGCTGAACTAAAGTTCATTTTATGATCCTTCACAACAGACGCCTGGTAAAGCACTTATGCTAGCTGTTGTTGATCGTCAACTTCTTCGTTTACTCACTAGTACTGCACGACTACGTAATCATGTTTCAGTTGATTTTTTCAATGAGTCATGTTTTACGCTCTATCGGACGTATGGAAAAAAAATACTTCCAATGAGCCAAACGGTATGAAACTAAATTTCCTTCAAAAGTTACCGGGTCACACCAATCTGAGAGAAGAAATATCTTGGCCCGAGGAATATTTTCATCGGTTTCCCAAAGTGCGATAACAATTGTGGAAGACATAAGAAATCATTAGCGTATGAGTATTTCCTAGAAAAATGTAAAGAAGATCTCCTTTCTTGATGAAGATTTGCTTTAATTCATTTTGGTGTTAACATAAATTCCACATATGATGTGTTTTATCAGCAATGCCAACCTTCATCTATCAAAACGTACCTCAAGATAGAATTGAGTTAACTTGTTTTATGAATTGCAATTTAATTAATGTAGTGATAGATACGTCACAATACTTCCCCACCAGAATTTTCTCAGGTATAGAATTCGATGAACAGATAGCACTAGTTGATTCATTGCCGTTTTTCGGAAGACCGGGAGAGCAGTATAAAATTTACCGAATTTTGAGCGCAGGTGGTGAGGGCTGTATCACCAGGTTTTGAGTGTTAGCCATGTTAAGTTCACGGATGTGTGAGTGGTTGCTCCTGTTTACTTTTAGCTGTCGAGTGTGTGCAGGGTCCCGTTGTGAATGATACACAATGAGTAGCAACAGCGTGGGGAGGACAATGACGCAAGTCGCAAATAGCAAGGCAACTGCTCACTGTGGACCAGTGTTTCCCAAAGTGTGGTACGTGTACCCACAGAGTAACGGGAACAGTTTAGCGGGGGTACGCGTTCTTATGCGAAATATCTGGCTACAAACGAAAATTTCAAAAAAAAAATTTACTTAAAAACAAAGCTGGCCAAGAAAATTTACGATTAATTATTTTTCTATTGGCTATTTTTGCAGACTAAACAGTTAATAATTAGTGCTGTCAACAGCCAGTTGTGATTTTTAACTTTTATTCAATTTCTTATAGTAAAAAATACATTCATTTTTTATTTGTGGTACGCAGCGCTGCGAAAAATTTAGAAAGGGTAACCAAAAGTCATAAGTTTGGGAAACACTGCTGTAGTCCCTCCATAGGTAAGAGCGTGGTAATAATGTTACGAGCGTGGAAACAATTCCACCGGAATGTTCAGTCAAGGATCCTCTACTGCTCAACCCAGTGTAGTAAGCAGCAAGACTAGAGTAGCCACAATATGGATTTTCTATAATATCAGTGACTTATTTTATGCACGTCTCACTACAAAAGACGATTCTTCTGGTTTTTAACAGATAGTCACATTAATTTGACTACACTGTTTATCATTAGTTTAGGGGTGAATATACGAATTATTAAGGAAAATTTGAAATAATATATGAACTATGATTTTGGTTATACATATATACAATTATTAGATAAAAGTTTGAAATTCCATTTTTTTATTTTTTAGCAGGCAGTAGGAATTCATGGTAGTAGACTGCGTGGAAGAAATTACTGACCATAAGGAAAAATTAAAAAATATACAGATCGCATTCAAAAAAAAAATGTGTTTATTTCTTTTACTTTCATATTATGGAGAAGGAAAAAAATTATATACGGCAATAAAATTGTTTCTATCATAAGGTGTGTTGTCCTTTTTTTTTACAATTTTCAATTTTTTTATTACAATTTTAGGTCTTCTGTTATAATTCGAAAAAGGAAATTTAATGATTTATTTTAATTGAAAATAAATAAGAATGTTACACCCAGGAAAGGATCTCACTCTTTGTAAGAGGAATTTCAAAAGCCGATTTATAAGAAAGCTGAAAAATCTAATGAATGGTAATAATTATCTGTAAATATGAAAACAGTCTCAAAAATAAAACTTCTTATAATATCAAACCTCTTCAAATATTGTAAATCTTACATAAGCAGAAATATGCACCGGAAGAATTCAAAAGTCTGCTCCAGTTTTAGAATCTCAATATTATTTACACTCATCTGACCGCCCATAACATTGTGATTTTAGCCATTTAAAAAACTCAACATTTTGATATAACATTTAAAATATGATGCAAATAAGCTACGATTGTGGGCAGTAGCATTAAATAAGTGACGAAAGAAAAAATTAATAAAATTACTAAAAATTTACGATATTATACTTGTTCTTCTTCACCAGTACTACATCTCAGTGCAGTCCAAGAAGTCTCCCACTGGGTCTGCTTCCTTACCAAATAAATTAAGATATACTAAAGATATATATAACATAACTAACTAACTAAACTAGATGTGTGCGTGCGTGCGTGCGTGTGTGTGTGTGGTGTGTGCGCGTGTGTGTGTGCGTGCGCGCTCTGACTACTATAGCATTTCTTTTGTTTCATTTATTAAGTTGAAAAATATTTTAAACTTTGCTTCTTTCGTTTTATTAGAAATAATATGAATCCCCTAGAAAAAAAATTATATATTCTGATTGAAAACTGGAAATTTAAAAAATGCATCTGCATTATTTATTAAAATATCACAGTAAATATGTGCAAAAAAAATAGTTTGTTCTTTTCTAAAAAAGTTTTATATTATTCAAAATAATCAAATTTCAAATTATGTGTAAAAACAACCAAAATAGCAGTAACATCACCAGTAACACCAGTGCAAGTAACATCGATTGATGTTACTTGCACTAGAAATTAATATCGAGGGACATTTTGAGCGCGTTTTGAGCCTATGACCAAGCCTTATTCTTGGCCATAGATGGCCCCATCAAAAAACAAGAAATCACCCTCTGCCTTAAATTCGCTTGGTTTCACAAAGCAGGTTTGCTGGTATTGGAAAGTGGCATTAGAAACAACAACAACATATCATCAACTAAAGTTTGTGGACTTATGACATCACCTAAAATTACATTGCTTGCAACCTCCAAACACACGTGCATCCATTGCAATTTTAAAATCGAGTAATGAAGAAGCTAACTTTTCCCTATTTTTAATTTAAGTATCTATTATAGTTTTTAAATTCTTTATCCTTTTGCATTATCTGTCAAAAAAAGTGAAATAATGGCTTTTTAATAAATCATTGGCTACTGCTTAATGAGGACTTTAAATAAAATGTTTATTCTTTCTTTTTAAGATGAATACTGGCTAGATTAGCTATAATTATTAGCCCTTAGCTAATTAATATAAGATGTAAATATTTGTACCTTTAAAAAATCACTTTTGAAAATAGCGTTTATAATACATTAAAAGACGAGACTATTCACGGCGGTAAAAAAGACACACCTGTTGGAAGGCTACTGAGGATTACTATATTACGGAAGTACATAAAATTAATACGTATTTTTAAAAAATTTTCTAACAATTCTGAGTGGGAGTATACTTAAAAATTGAAACAATGAGGAATTGATAAAATTTTTATGCACCATCGACGAAAAAAAATTTAAATTAGCAATTAACCTGTTTATAAGTATTACTAATGCCAACGTTAAATGCGATTATAAAACCACAAGAAATAATATTCCAAGCATAAATGTGTCTTATCAAATGAAACTATTTGTTGCACTTGTGCTAAATAATGAATCAATAGCGATGATAAGAAAGCTGTCTTATCAATTGTTTAATTCTTTTCTGCCAAATTCTATGATTATATTTTTCACACAATAAGAAAAGGACAAAAAGAGTTATCTTGCAAAATCAATATCTACAGATTGCCTCAATTATATTAATCATTGAGGAGTTCCTCTTGAAGATTGAAGCATGGCATCCTGCAGTCTTCTCGTTGTTTTTCTCTTGGGTGTAAACCTCCTTTTACTAGTTTCTGCAAGTTCTGGAATTAATTCTGATGTGTCTGAAATTCCTGTGAATGACGTCACTGAGGGAAGCCTGAAAGTGGAAGCCCTCCCCACTATTATTTCCAGTAAGTAAAGAAATCATTTCTGCTCTCGCCTTTAGGGCTGCTGACTACTACGATATATATATATATATATATATATATATATATATATACAAAATTCCTCTATTTACTCTTTTATTTGTTTATTGTTTGTATAATTTGAGCTTTTAGTTATCTGGCAATCTTGTTACGAAAATATTTTAAATCATTCTTGAAAAATTTCCCGTTTATGTAAGTTCATTTGAATTCACTACTCGCTTTGTAGATTTCGTTTCATTATTTCTTCTGTTTCTTCTTTATATTTTATTTTCAGTTTTTACGTGATATTTTTACTTAATATGATCTATTTTATATGTTGAAATTTTCATGTAAAAATTGTTTTGCGTGCTCCTCACCTTATTGTATTGATATATTTTGCTTTGGCTATATTGATACAATATTAGAAAGCACTCCTTTTTGCAGATATATTCGCGTGAGCTGATGAAAAGATTATATCTTTCCTTTTCCGGATTTTTATTAATTTTCTCCTTTTTTCGGATATTTTTTTCCGGTTTGTTATTACTTTTATTTTTGTTATTATTTTTCTTTTTCTCCCTTTTTTTCATTGTTCTGTAATTTTTTCCATGTTTCCTCTATATTTTGAACTTATTTTATGAGTTCTATTTACTTGCAGCTTATGCGCAGTAAACAAACCTTATTGTTTTTCTTCGTGTTTTTTCTTTCTTTTTGTCTTTTATGCATACATGTATATATATATATATATATATATATTTGCATATTAGAATTCCTGAACTTCAAAATAGGGAATGTAGACTAACTTCAAAAAAATTGGGGTGCTTGACCAATTCTATGAGTTCCACGGTTTTCTTTAGATAAAGATAATTTGCAAATAGCATTTTGATATTTTTATAATATCTGAAATGGATTTTCCTAAATTCACCATAAAATGTTGTTCAACAGTTAGGATCATCAAATATTGCTACTGTAATTTCTTTGCTTTATTCTTTTTATTACAAACTTATTTTGTGATTCTTACCATCATTACATACATATCGCTTGTGGGCTGCAACAGCGGTACAACTCAAAAAATCTTGTTTTGAGATAAGTGGGTTTAAAGTTTTCATTGCTGAGGAAAATGCTTTAGTTTGCTTACACTTACACTTCAAGTTGAATTATGAACTGTGCTAGTATTACTGCTGAAAGAATGTTTATTTTCATATTTATACCTGTTCTTAGTCCAAAACGCATGTTTTTTTAGTTATGCCACTATTGCAGCCCATGAGTGATATATCTAATATAATAGTCTCCAGGTTCCTTTTAAATAAAATTTGTAAGGTCCTTAAGAAACTGCAATAGTGGCAGCAAAACTAAGAAGATAAATGTATTTTATTACGTTTACATTCTCCACAGCATTAAATAATTAATAATGTAACTTCAGATAATTGGTCACAAAATCTTGAGTTTTGAAGTTAAAGATAACTTCCTTATTTCAATATAGGTAGCATGGTTTTTTAACTGATT